>NC_141001.1:57531941-57796941 GCF_052327205.1 Somniosus microcephalus | reverse complement strand
GAGAGAAGGGGGGAGAGAGGGAGGGGGGGGAGAGAGGGAGGGGGGGAGAGAGGGAGGGGGGAGAGAGGGAGGGGGGAGAGAGGGAGGGGGGGAGAGGGAGGGTGGTGAGAGGGGGGGAGAGAGTGGGGGGGCAGAGGGGGGGGAGAGAGAGGGGGGGAGAGAGGGGGAGAGAGAGAGGGAGGGGGGGGAGAGAGAGGGGGGGAGAGAGAGAGGGAGAGAGGGGGGGAGAGAGAGGGGGGGGAGAGAGGGAGGGGGGGAGAGAGGGAGGGGGGAGAGAGGGAGGGGGGGAGAGGGAGGGTGGTGAGAGGGGGGGAGAGAGGGGGGGGCAGAGGGGGGGAGAGAGAGGGGGGGAGAGAGGGGGAGAGAGAGAGGGAGAGGGGGGGGAGAGAGAGGGGGGGAGAGAGAGGGGGGGAGAGAGAGAGGGAGAGAGGGGGGGAGAGAGAGGGGGGAGAGAGTGGGGGAGAGAGAGGGGGGGGAGAGAGAGAGGGGGGGTGGGAGAGAGAGGGGGGTGGAGAGAGAGAGGGGGGGAGAGAGAGGGGGGGGAGAGAGAGAGGGGGGGAGAGAGAGGGGGGGAGAGAGAGGGGGGGGGTGGGGGGGAGAGAGAGGGGGGGTGGGGGGGAGAGAGGGGGGGAGAGAGGGGGGGAGAGAGAGGGGGGGAGAGAGGAGGGGGGAGAGAGAGAGGGGGGGAGAGAGAGAGGGGGGGGAGAGAGTGGGGGGGGGGAGAGAGAGGGCGGGGGGAAGGGCCAACACAAAGTTGTGGATAAAAAATATAAGTAAAAATGTAATAGGGGTCGAGGTTATGATCTGAAATTGTTGAACTCGATATTGAGTCCGGAAGGCTGTAAAGTGCCTAATCGGCATACTGACACCACTATTCCTGGCCAGAATGGCAAATTAATTCGTAATTTCCCCGTCAATCGTGCTTGGAGACCGCACTGCTGTAAGTCCAGCAGCTCTCAGTCTCGACCTTATCTGTGCCAAAACAAACTTATGGCCAGGGCAAAGGAGCCTCATGACAGAACACTGGTTTTCCATCTTCTATTTACAATGATGAAATTTATCATATTCCTTATCTGTCCATCAAGTGACAGCCAAATCCATTTTTGTGTGTCTCTCTTTGAGAGAAAGGGTGTGTTTGCCACCATCAGAATTGGAATCCTTGAAAAAGGACAAGACTCCTGGTATGGATAATATAATTGGAGAGTTATTCTGGGCAGATGAGGGACATACGGTGAAAGTGATGCAAAGGCTGTTTAAGAAAATGTGATAATAAGAGCAAGTATCTGAAGACTGGGAAAGGCAATAATAATAACAAAGTAGGCAAGGAGAGATGCGAGTGACTGCAGCAATTACAGAGGAATCAGCTTACTGAGTATACCCAGAAGAGTATTTACTATAGGCACTGCAGAGGAGAATGAAAAGATACGTAGAAGTGGTACTGCATGAAGAACAAACTGGTTTTAGACCAGGATGAAGTTCAATAGATCATCTGTTTGTGATAAGACAGATTTTGGAGAAATTTATAGAACACAACATCCATTGTTACAACAACTTCATACATTTTAAGCAGGCCGTTGTCAGTGTATGGCGATAAGAAATATGGCAGGTCTTTTGGATGTATAGACTGTGAGAGCTATGGGGGTGGTTTGAGGTGTGTTGGACAGTATGTGGCCACCAGATGGAGACAAAGTCCCCCTCTTTCCCTCTTTTGTTTAAACCAATAAAAATACATTAAACAAATACACTAACAACCAGTCCAATAAACCCCGAAACAAAACTTAACCACTTAAATTAAAGTCTGGTTGTTTAAACCAACTACGCACTCCAGTCCCCGCGGCGCCCACCGGTCTCGAAAGAGCTCGAGCTCGCCGGCGGACACCGCGTGCTCCATCTCCAGGGCCACCCGGCCGCGAACGTGGCCGCGGAAGAGAGTGAGGCAATCCGGCCGGACGACCCCCTCGACCGCCCGCTGCCTGGACCAATTCCCCTCTTTCTCCAATTCAGGTGACGGCCACACCCACCTCCAACACACCTGAGGCAAATCTACCCATTAGCTCACTAGTTTAAAAGGCAAACTAGTGCATCCCTTCAGGGCCAGCGCCAACGGTCCTGAGTGAGGAGAAAGCCCGAGCCCCTGAGTGAGGACAGAGCCTGAGGACAGGGCCAGGGCCAGGGCCAGGGCCAGAGCCAGAGCCAGAGCCTGAGCCTGAGGAGAAAGCCAGGACAGAGTCTGAGGCGAAAGAGCCAGTGGTAAAGTAACCTTCGCTTATGTTTTGGGTTTTGCTAGATGTGAAGCTTTTTCCCTGTTTGCTAAAATAAAACACAGCTAATTGCTGTTTTTCATAGACCAAACTTGTGACTGTGCTTGTGTTCTCCTGTTCCCGCATTAACTTGCCCTTCGGTCTAGCGGGTGGTTGATCGCAACTGATGGAAAACATCTGTAATACATCCCTGAAAGCTGTTAGTGTGGATAGGAAACTAACGGAATGGTTCAGATCTACAGACGGGGTGAGATAAGGATGCACACAGTCGCCTGATTTATTTAATCTAGTACTAGAAACAGTAATGAATCTTGCACTAAAAGATGATATTGGAGGACTCTCCTTGTCTGGCAAGATTTTAAACAATCTCAGATTTGCTGATAACATTGATCTTATAGCAACATGTAAAACAGATTTTCAGAGACTAACTGATAAGGTCTATGTGGAGAGTAGAAACTTTTGATTACACATTAACAAAGATAAGACAAAGGTCATGTAATTAGGGAAGCATCAGGAAGATATACACGTTGCAGTTGGAAGGCGTGCAGTTGAACAAGTGAAAAAGTTTGTATACCTTGGGTTAATGGCAGAGAATGGGAGTTGTGAAGACAATAAGAACAACTTGCATTTATATAGCACCTTTTTAATGTAGTAAAATGTCCCAAGGCGCTTCACAAGCATTATCAAACACAGTTGATACAGAGCCACATAAGGCAATATTGGCCTGTAATTTGCGTTCTCCGCTGACCCCGAAGAAAGCTGCCCACAAAGATCTTGCGATCTCCGTGACGAGAAGTTTGCCTTTATCAATGTGCAGTTGAGATCAATGTAGTGTAGTGGGATCTGCTGTGATGTCAACAAGCTGTCTAAGCAGCCAATCACAATGCAGAATTCTCTCAGACAGGGAAGCAGTCAGTGAAGAAGTGCTTTAATTCTGACTTTTTAAAAATGTTAGAGAGCAATACAAAGACTGGGGCTCTCACATGGGGGAATAGTAAACTGGAAATAAATATGAAAACTTTAAAAAATATAATTGTTTTTAAAGTTTCTTAAAAATTGTAATTTTTATTGTAATGGAGAAATTTGACACTCCACAAATATAAATTTATTTTTCAGGGCAATAACATTTGTTTATCAGTTAATATGCTGTTAAACCCCCAGTTTCACCTAATCCAACAAGGTCTTCGTCCTGAAACGTTGACTCTGTTTCTCTCTCCACGGATGTTGCCTGGCCTGCTGAGTTTTCCAGCGTTTTCTGTTATTTCGGATTTCCAGCATTCGCAGTATTTTGCTATCGTAAGGTATAACTTTTAATGGTTTATTTAACAACTATTACCACGGAAAAGCCCAAGTTTTTGTCAGTTTCACTGATTTCCCTGATTGCTGGCTATTGTGGTGGGGGGCGGTTAGAGGGCGGGAGGGGTGCATGGAGTTCCAGTGTCAGAGCAGTGAATGACTGACTGCAACGTCAGGATTTCCGTGTTAGGATGCGCATGTGCTACACCCTGAAGTTACGATCAGTTTCAATGGGGTAATAACGGTGAATGCTGACAGTTCGCCGTCATTACTCGCCGCAAATTCTGGGCTGTTATGACAGGTCAAAGAGGTAGGTTTTAAAGAGTGTCTTAAAGGAGAAGAGCTAGAGAGGCAGAAAGGTTATGGAAAGAATGCCAGTGCTTAGGGCCTAGGCAGCTGAAGGCACGGCCGCCAGTGGTGAAGCCCAATTGGGGATGCGCAGGAGGCCAGAATTGGAGGAGCGCAGAGATCTTGGAGAGTTCTAGGGCTGAAGGAGGTTAGAGATAGGGAGAACCAAGGCCATGGAGGGATTTGAAAATGAGGATGACAATGTTAAAATCGAGGCTTGCTGAATTAGGAGCCAATGCAGGTCAGCGAGCACAGGGGTAATGGGTGAACAGGACTTGGAGCAAGTTAGGATACAGGCAGCAGAGTTTTGGATGAGCTCCAGGATGTTGATGGGGGATTTGAGATGGTAATGCCATTCAAAATCAAGGGGAGGTACTTAGGCTCTTTCAGACATAGTTAGTGCCTGGCACTTGTGTGGCATGAATGTTACTTGCCACTTATAAGCCCAAGCCTGAATATCGTCCAGGTCTTGCTGCATGCAGGCAAGGACTGCTTCAGTATCTGAGGAGTTGCGAATGAAACTGAACACTGTGCAATCATCAGCGAACATCCCCACTTCTGACCTTATGTTGGAGGGAAGGTCATTGATGAAGCAGCTGAAGTTGATTGGGCCTAGGACACTGCCCTGAGGAACTCCTGCAGCGATGACCTGGGGCTGAGATGATTGGCCTCCAACAACCGTAACCATCTTCCTGTGAAGGAATAAGCCATTCTATGAAAGAATTCTAGTTTTAAAACCTGACATGCTAGGTCTGAAAATCTGGAAGCCTCAACAATCTAAAGCTGTAAACAGCATACCAGCTATTGAGATAAGATAAGTTGTTGATACTGAATCAATAACCTTATTGAAACAGGAGGTTGGAGGCTCCTGAAGTCTGCAGCCTTGGAAAGAACACAATGGTACACCCTGTTAAGGTGTCCTAAATTACACTTCGGAAAGAAACACAGAAAATTAAGAAACATATGCCTTCGTAAAAGTGACATCAAATGAAACACAGGACACACGATTCTGTGTTGCAACCAGCTGAGGTAAATAAGAATTGCATAGATCACCCTAGCTGAGGTGCTTTAATTTACACGTCGTAAAAAGACACAAACAGAAGACCTTGGTAAAAATGACATCAAATCGATGCACCTGCTGGTTACACTTTTTTATGATAAGCTTCAAACACCTAGGGTAGAGACATAATTCTTAATGCTACCAGCTGAACTGACTAAGAATAGCAGGGGTCAGCAGAAAAATGACTAGAGATAATTAACTTGCATCAGAAAACTTCAAAGGAAATACCACTGCAAAAGGGTATAAAAATGTAACTTTCAAATGGAATGATAGACTCACTTGAAGGGGCAAAGCGATTCTTGGCTTCAGATGCAGGCTTTGTAAGTCTACACCTCTGTGTACCTCGAGTATCAAAGGTATTTGATTTTGGTAGATATCCTGGAATAAAGACTAAGAACTTTAAAAAAAAAAAAAAAAATGTAGCAAAGTTAAGATTTGAGAATAAGGATCTCTGATAATAGAATTGTAAGCTTTCTGTTTTTGGAACTGTTAATGTTGCGATTGAAACACCTACTGTAATTACATGTCGGTTCTTTAGTAAATTTATATATTTTTAGAATTGTCTCACATAATACTTCTGTATCAAACTCGCGAACTCAATCTCTGTACGCTCTTTGGTGAGGAGTTGCAGAATTCTGGGGGAGTTTTCCGGACCCTCATAATATCTGGAACGTTACAGTCTAGCTAAACTTATTAAAAGTGCTATCTGGAGGACGGTAACATCTTCAGGTTGTTCCTTTCCTTTAGGGAGAGATAGTCTGGACCTTTAGACCCAATTAAGCATCTTTAGGATTTGGCTACCTCAAACTTTAGTTGAAAGTGAACGTCTGGGGAATATGCCTGATCTGGGGCTAGGACTAGTAATAATCCTTTCATTCCTTTGTGCTAGGTATGACACCAGCCAGTGGAGAGTTTCCCCCCTGATTCCCATTGACTTCAGTTTTACTAGGGCTCCAGGATTACACAGAATATACAGAACAGAAACAGGCCATTCAACCCAACCAGTCCATGCTGGCATTTATGCTCCACTCGCGCCTCCTCCCATCTTTCCTCATCTAACTCTATCAGCATAACCCTCTATTCCCTTCTCCCTTGTATGCTTATCTAACCTCCCCTTAAATGCTTCTATACTATTCACTTCAGCCACTCCCTGTGGTAGCGAGTTCCACATTCTCACCATCCTCTGGGTAAAGAAGTTTCTTCTGAGTTTTTATTTGATTTTTTTGGTGACTATCTTATATTGATGGCCTCTAGTTTTGCTCTTCCCCACAAGTGGAAACACTCTCTCTGTATCCACTCTATCAAAATATTTCATGATTTTAAAGACCTCTATTAGGGCACGCCTCAGCCTTCTCTTTTCAAGAGAAGAGACCCAGCCTGTTCATCCTTTCCTCATAGGTACACCCTCGCATTTCTGGTATCATTCTTGTAAATCTTCTCTATACCCTCTCTGATGCCTCTATATCCTTTTTATAATATGGCAACCAGAATTGCACGCAGTACTCCAAGTGTGGTCTAACCAAGGTTCAATACAAGTTTAGCATAACTTCACTACTTTTCAATTCTATCCCTCTAGAAATAAACCCTAGTGCTTGGTTTGCTTTTTATGGCCTTGTTAACTTGTGTCAATACTTTTAGTGATTTGTGCATTTGTACTCCAAGATCCCTTTGCTCCTCTACCCCATTTAGATTCTTATTTTCCAAGTGACCTCCCTATTTTTCTTACCAAAATATAATACCTCACATTTATCTGTGTTGAATTTCATTTTCTAATTATATGCCAATCCTGCAAGTTTATTAATGTCTTCTTGTAATTTGTTGCAGTCCTCGAGGCCCTGCTTTTAATTTAGCTCCTAACTTCTGATACTCCCTCAGCGGGACCTCCTCTCTCTTCCTACCTAAGTCGTTTGTTCCGACATGGACCATGACAACTGGATTTACCCTCTCCCTTTCCAAATTCCTCTCCAGCTGCCACGAGATATCCCTTACCCTGGCACTGGGTAGGCAACCCACCATTAGGGATTATCGTTCTTGGCTGTAGAGAACGCTATCTATCCCCCTAATTATAGAATCCCCCATCACTACCACATTTCTATTCTGCTCTTCCCCACCTTGGACAGCCTTTTGAGCCACGGTGCCTTGGTCTGCATTGTGGCTGTCCTCCCCACAGTCTTTCTCTTTGTCCTCACAGGTAGTGAGTATATTGTACCTGTTGGTCAGGACCAGTGTCTGCAGCACCTTCTTCCCAACCTCTCCTAAGTCCCTGCTACCTGGCGCCCTAACAGTCACACCCTCCCTTTCCTGAACCTGTGCTTTCCTCTGGGGTGTGACTGTGTTCTGGATAAAACTACCCAGAAATTCCTCCCCGTCCCTTATGTTTCAGAGTGTCACTAACTCGCACTCCAGCTCAATGACTCTGAGCCAGGGTGACTGAAGGCAGAGACATTTCTTGCAGCTATGGGAATCCAGGACAGTCTCGCTGTCCACAAACTCTCAGATACTACAGTCCCGACACATAGCCTGCCTTTCCCTCTAGACTTTTTTTATTTATTTGCTTTATTATTTTGTTAAAGTTTTTAATGAAATGATTATTTATAGTTATAAATTAATTAGTTTATCTAGTTAAATTAATATTTAATAACAATAGGTATAGTTCTCCAGCTCTTAGTTAAAAAAAAACTGTAATACTCACCAATCAATCACCTACCTGCTGTCCTGTGACGTCACTCCTTTTTTTTAAAAATCGTCGCTCAGGTCCGCTGTGTCCTGTACCTTCTCTGCTCCCGCTCCTTATGTTGCTGCCGCCGTTCCCACTTGGGTCCGCTGTGTGGATACCACACTCAGTCAAATGCTGCCTTGATGTCAAGGGCAGTCACTCTCAACTCACCTCTGGAACTCAGCTCTTTTGGCCATGTTTGGACCAAGGCTGTAATGAGGTCTGGAGCCGAGTGGTCCTGGTGGAACCCAAACTGAGCATCTGTGAGCAGATTATTGGTGAGTAAGCGCTGCTTGATAGCACTGTCTACGACCCCTTCCATCACTTTACTGATGATCACTATTCAAAAAAGGTGGTAGAGAGAAAACGGGGAATTACAGACCGGTAAGCCTGACATCGGTCGTGGGGAAAATGCTAGAGTCCATTATAAAAGATGTAATAGCAGAGCACTTGGAAAACAGTGACAGGATTGGACAAAAGTCAACATGGATTTACAAAGGGTAAATCGTGCTTGACTAATCTGGAATTTTTTGAGGATGTAACTGGTAAAATAGATAAGGGAGAACCAGTGGATGTGGTGTATTTGGACTTTCAGAAGGCTTTCGATAAGGCCCCGCATAAGAGATTAGCGTGTAAAGTTAAGGCACATGGGATTGGGGGCAAGGTACTGACTTGGATAGAGAACTGGTTGGCAGACAGAAAGCAAAGAGTTGGAATAAACGGGTCTTTTTCCGAGTGGCAGGCAGTGACTAGTGGGGTCCGCAGGGATCAGTCCTTGGACCCCAGCTATTCACAATATATATTAATGATCTAGACAAGGGAACTAGATGTAATATCTCCAAATTTGCAGACAACACAAGGCTGGGTGTGTGTGTGTGCTATGAGGTGGATGCTGAGAAATTCCAGGATGATTTGGACAGGTTGGGTGATTGGGCAGAAGCATGGCAGATGCAATATAATGTGGATAAATGTGAGGTTATCCACTTTGGTAGCAAAAACAGGAAGGCAGATTATTATCTGAATGGCAATAGATTGGGAGAAGGGGAAGTGCAACGAGACCTGGGTGTCCTTGTGCACCAGTCGCTGAAGGTAAGCATGCAGGAGCAGCAGGCGGTTAAGAAGGCAAATGGTATGTTGGCCTTCGTAGCGAGAGGGTTTGAGTACAGGAACAAGGATGTCTTGCTGCAGTTGTACAGGGCCTTGGTGAGACCACATCTTGAGTATTGTGTGCAGTTTTGTTCGCCTTATCTGAGGAAGGATGTTCTTGCCATGGAAGGAGTTCAGCGAAGATTCGCCAGGCTGATACCTGGGATGGCAGGAATGACATATGAGGAGAGATTGGATCGATTGGGCTTGTACTCAATAGTGGTTAGCACTGTTGCCTCACAGCGCCAGGGACCCGGGTTCAAATCCGGCCTCGGGTGACTGTCTGTGTGGAGTTTGCACATTCTCCCCGTGTTTGCGTGGGTTTCCTCCGGGTGCTCCGGTTTCCTCCCACTGTCCGAAGATGTGCGGGTTAGGTTGATTGGCTATGATAAATTGACCCTTAGTGTTAGGGGGATTAAATACGTGGGGTTACGGGGATCGGGTGGGATATGTGTCAGTGCAGGCTCGATGGGCCGAAATGGCCTCTGTGTGCGTGCGCGCGCGTGTGCGTGTGTGTCCTAACAGGACTAGACAGACTAGATGCTGGAAGGATGTTCCCGATGGTTGGGGAGTCCAGAACCAGGGGTCACAGTCTAAGGATAAGGGGTAGGCCATTTAGGACAGAAATGAGGAGGAATTTCTTCACCCAGAGAGTGGTGAACCTGTGGAATTCTCTACCACAGAAGGCAGTAGAGGCCAATTCATTAAATATATTCAAGAAGGAGTTGGATATATTTCTTAAGGCTAAAGGCATCAAGGGGTATGGGGAGAAAGCAGGGACCAGGTACTGAATTTGGATGATCAGCCATGATCGCATTGATGGCGGAGCCGGGATGTTGTTGGGGCACATATCCTTTGCTGTATCCAGTATGCTCAGCCATTTCTTGATATTACATGGAGTGAATCGAATTGGCTGAAGACTGGCTTCTGTGATGGTGGGGGCCTTAGGAGAAGAATCTTATAATGTTATAACATTATAACTCACATTTTTATACGGTTGCAAGCTTGTTGTCTTGACTGCTTATGCTAGCTTCAGCAAGACTAGACTGAAGTTCCCCAGGAGCTCCAAAGGATTGTATCTTTTACAGGTTTAATTATGTAGAACAAATGTGTGTACCATATGGCATCATATTCTGTGTGTCTACTGCTGATACAACTGCTTACATTTGTTGTGCATGCCTTTGGTGTCTTAGGTTGTTTATTGCACTTTTGAAGTGGAGTATTTGAAATAAACACTCAACACCAGGTCTGCGTTCAAAGATTCAAGCAGTCTTTATTCGCATCAGTGGGGGGACAACCTGCTATCTGTCTAGCCAGGCTTCTCTCCGATGATACAAAGTTTTAAGCAGTCTTTTATACAAAATATAGGTACATAATTAGCCTCGTGCACGATCCATCTTAACAATTTGATTGGGTTTCACCCCATGTGAACATTCACTGATTGGTTGTCTATGCCGCGTTACATTAAGATACTGCCTTTATTACCGGAAAAGTATATGTCCATTATCACCGCAAGCTGTTGTTGCAACTATGACCTTTGTTTATGCCAGGTGGGGTCTCACCAACATTGTACTTCTGACTCATTGTCCTGCTTTCCTGCCCCTCTAGGCCTTTTTACTTCCGACTCATTCATTGTTTTACTTTCCTGCCAGAGCAGAACTTACATCCTCTAGGCCTCTTATGGTTCAACATCCGGCTATTTGCAATTGTCTCCAAGCCACACAGCTTGCAGTTGTCAATCATTCTAACACTACTGCAAAATCAACATGTCATTCTTAGGTTATCTCAACTGCCAGTTCAGCAACTTAGAAAAAGATTATTACAGTATTGCAAAGGCCTATTAGCTCATTCGATTCCCATTCTTAACCCTTTAATTATAGTAGAGCTCGAAAGCCCCACTTCAGTCCCCCGTTTTGGAACTTGCACAGTAGTTCAAGTAAACCACCCACCCCACACACTTCCTTTTCCCATTACATCTTGAGTGATCAGCTCAATTTGGTCATAGGAGGCGTGTGGCTTCAGGTGTGACAAATTGTGAGCATTACTGTTATTTCATCCTTCCCCTGCCATTAATTAAAAGCCTACCACTACAAGAGCCCATTAATCTATTTGTCTCCCTATATTTACTCTTAGTAACTCCGATCATTCCAGAGCGCATTAATTTTTCCTGTTCCTTAACTAAAGCTTTTGCCTTTCTCTTCCTCTTTTACATCCCGCACATGCCATTAAGAGCAACATTATTACCAATATAAGTTGCACAATTAACAATACATGTGAGATTATACGAATCCATGGATGTATATCAACATTCAGTCCCCAATCCCATACACGTTCCCACCATTGAGTGTCTTTCAGGGTTTCTTCGATGTCCTTTGAATGCTGTATGGAATCTTCCAAGATCTCATGATGTCGTATGCTCTTCTCAGTGTCCTTTTTCAATTGAGTCAAGTGTTCTTTGAGACGTGGAATGTCTTGCCAACTCGGTATCTCATATTTCATTTCATCATCCCAGCTCGGTTGTTTAAGGTGATGTTCTCGGCGTGTTCCTCTCGTTGTGGGAATAGGTATTGATTGCTTAGCTTGACCACAGTTTTAGGTGTAAAACAGAAGTTAGGTTCTGGGATCGCACATTCAGTACCACCATGATCGTACTTATTTTCGTTAGTAGATATACAGTATGTTCCATTATCCCGGGCTGCCACCTCAGTTCCTCTATGACTGAGGGGACTAATCTCCAACGTGCAATTAACTGTCTGAGTGAACCCGCACGTCGTGCGTTGCCCTCCCTCCATGGGGTGTGCGCACACTACCACATCCAAATATTGAGTGCAACCTTCGATTTGCACCCCTTGGAATGTGCCCCTTTGTTTTACTGCATAAGGGGCGTATCGTGGAATTTTACCCGGGATTGACCTTGTACTTCGCCTATGTTCTGTACTGCCCACAGAGGTTTGGCCTCTGAGACATCTATTTGTGGAATAGCTAAAATCATACCTATCAGTTTCAGTTTTTTAGTAATGCAATTACTTGGAGATAGGAACACTCGTGTTATTTTCCGCACATCGCAGAGGGCAATACCATTGCGTGTCCATTTGGACAACTGATCATTACTTATCCAATCGGGTATCTTACCTGTTTCATCTGCTTTATATTATGTTGGATAATCCCGAGTAACCATGTGCCATACACTGCACATACGAGTTCTTTGTGTTTCTTGGGTTAGATCATTCAGTTGTGCACTTATTTTATTAATGGTTTGGGCATGAGGCTCTAGGATCTCCTCGACCTGTAGCATCTGTCTAGCGATTTCTTCCCCTGTTGCTGATAACCGGGAAGTCAGATCATTACCCTTCTTCAGAAGGGTCCTTAAGCGTTGAGCTTAAGAGTTAAATTTCGCCGATGGCCAGGTGAGGGCCGGGGGAAGAGAGCTTAACAGATGTCTCTCTGGGGGTAGGAGACCCCCGCGATTTCTAAGAGTTAAGTCGCCAAGTTGTTGTGGAAAGAAACCACTGAGTCAAGGGTAGACTGCGATATGAGAGAAACTTTATTACAAGCATGCAGGGTAGAGCCTTCAGCATACTGAAGTCTCTCAAATTTACAATGGTCGTGGCAGTTTATTTATGCATAATCAACTGTTAATTACCGGTTACGTAGGCTTGGGCAGATGCTTCCCGCTATCTCAACTGTCCCGGACCCAAGGTCCTTACTTCTGCCTTTCTGCGGTTTTGTTTCTTATCCAGTCTCCAGTTACCATTATCTTTGTTCATTGTTCCTGATTCAAGGTTTCATGACAAAACTTCATTTCAACTACTGCTACTGTTAAAGATGCTGACACTATGCTTTGGTCTGGTTTTGGTCAAGCCTTGCAGTTACAGTAGCATTTTAATAGCATTTTCAGTTGGAGCTGAATGAGAATCTGGAATTTTTACACCAGACAGCCAGTGGGGGTACAAGCCTGATTGCAGTCTGCCTTTGCATCAGGTTCCTGTGCACGGAGGATGCCTTCGTGCTGCACTGAGCATTACTGATGCACCCTGGGAAATTGGGTACACAGCACAATCCAAAATCAGCTGACAGTGTCACAGCTCCGGACAAGAATATCAAGTCCAAGTGCAGTCGTTTGTGAGAAGGCAGTCAAGTAAAACCTCTCTGGAAAATATTAAAATATATAAAAGACAATTCAATGGATAAATGTAATTGTTAGTGAAATATATTTTTTAAATTTATATTATATAATCCCTTAGAAATGTTAAAACTGAAAATTTCAGTTACTAAGAAAGCATGGCAGATGAAAAGCTTTCAGGTGAGAGATTGAAGCCGGTTTAGGCTTCAAATAGTGTTATTAGGTTTGTTTAAAATGCTATTAACAAATAAAGTGCATGCAGAAGAGTACTATTCTTACACAATGGCTGTATAAAATTGGCAGGCCTATTTTATACCACACCTATCTTTTCCACTCCAGTACTCATTCTTGGCACAGTTTCTAAAAAAAACTTTTTCCTTTTTCTGGTTCAAACTTCCGCTTATTTCCCTGAGAGCCTTAAATATCCTGTTTTATCTTTGATTTTCCTGGTGTTCACATTGAATTCAATATGGGCAGAAAACGCTGAATTTTCTTATACTGATTAAAAAACAGAAATTACTGGAAACATGCAGCAGGTCAGGCAGAATATGTAAAGAGAATGGACAAGTCAACATTTTGTTTCTGCGCACTATCAAAACTGTCTTAAACTATCTTGATTATTTAATTGTCTTTCTAATAATTTCCAGTTCCAAAGTGGATGACTGAATGATGTAGATATGGATTTGTTCTAACCTCCAAAACAATGTCCTCCTGGCTCCGTTAATACATCAAACCAGCACCAATGTCAAGAAGAAATAACGGGGGAAAGATTCGGTATCAACCATTTTGGGGCGCTAACACTGCAAAATTCAGTTATAGCGCCCCAAGAGGGAGTTGGAGTGCTAATTCAAGCGCTCCACTTCCTTCTTACAGCGCTAACCCCAAATATCGGGGCGGTGCAATCGGCAGCGCTACGCACTGGGCCATGCAGCACTGCCGCATGGAAGGGCTCCTCCCTTCATTAAAGGGGAAGGCCCAAGCCCACAACTCTGCAGGGCCCTACCTGGACCACTGGGGAGTGGGGTGCCGTGCCAGTAGCCCGGCACACAAGAGGAGTACCGGCTGCCAGATCGCGGCACGGACCCCGCGTTCAAAGCCACAACAGGCCGTGACAAGCAAGTTGGATGATCTTATTTCCCTGCCCGCCACCTCCCCTTTACTTAGCGCCCCGCGAGCCTCCTGCCACTCCGTTCCTGCCCCCTGAATCGGTCACTGTCATTACCTGGTACAGATTCAGGGGGCACGGGCCAATTTTGCAGGCGGGCCAAAAATGGGGCGCTGCGCACGGTGATGATGTCACTATCGCCTGCACAGCGGCGCGGAGAGCTGCCAGTTACCGCCGCTGCTAAACTCCCGCTGAATTTAGCAGGGGTCGTTAGCGGCACTGCGCCCAGGCAAAAAGTAGTTTGCGCCCCATTAGCGCCCCTCGGAGGTGCTAACAGGAGGTGCTAAGGTACCCAATTTCTAGCCCAAAATCTGCAGGTGACCAGTTGGCTTCTTAAGGATGAACCTGTTGTGTGATTTACACAGAATGTATTTTACATTTACATAGCTGTTCAACTCTTCTCTAGCTCAGAGGAAAGAGTGCTAGCACTGAGCAAAGGCTGACACTTTAAATAATAGTGAATTTGATGCGCTATCAATTACTCATAAAAGACTAAGAGTTAGAAGAGTAACTAAAGGCTTTTACTAACAACAGAATGGAGGTCTGCCTCGAGTGGTCAACCGGTCCAGGATACCAAGGGCTGGGGAGCAGTCACCTTTATACTAGGACCTGTGGGAGGAGTCAGCCGAGGCATGTCCAGGCATGTACACAGTGGAATACAAACAGGACAAACAGGAATACAAACAGTGGTTTACCACAGAATTAAAATAAATTATAAAAAATGACCACTAGGATCAGCAGCCAATGCAGATCAGTCCTCAGCTTCTTCAACAGCAGCAGAAGAAATGTAGTATGGCGAGAAAACAGCTAAATTGACATGGCCAGCAGTTCATTTGGGGTCTGACTGACATCAGAAGTCCAACATGATCTTTTAGTAGAAGATTATCTTCATGTGGTAGCAGTCCAACATCACGTGCCTTACACGCGAGGGTCTTCTATTGACTTGGATTCTCTGTGCAAAGAAAAAAAAATACTATAACATTCAAGTATTGTTATAGAATAATTTAATTTTAGCATCAATGAATGTCATACCCTTCAGTGATCAAGGGAACAGTTGATTACTAGTAATTTTTATAGCCAATTATCTTGGTGCAGAAAGTCTGGGCATGAAGACTGCTATGGCTACCATTAGAACTTGTTAATAAATTCCATGTAGGTTTATCATGGCAGTACATGTTTTACACTGTAGACCAAGAAAACAATTTGTGAAAATATTGGGGGTGGATCAACTTAATTTAAAAAGAGTCTACAGGGAATACCTACTGTTCAAAGTATATATAATTATTACATTAAAAAAATTGTCTTGCCCCTTATAGAAAACTGCCATTCCCACTTTTTTCCTTCAGAGTAGTTGTGGTGATGTCACTGATAGGAAGCAGCTTCCTGGGTCCTGCAGTAACTCCATTCCTCTTAACATTCACTTCCTGTACTTTCATACATGCTTTACCAGAAAGAAAAATGTCTTTCCACTTCAAAATTTCCAGTGATCTGAGTCAGATTGTTATCACAATTAGTGGGCAATATGTCTCACTAATTAGTGAGCAATATGTCTCCCTTTCAGGCAGCCTGACATTCAGTTTTAACCTTTATTGATGTAAGAATTTGACTCCCTTTAAGGAGGTTTCTTGCTTGGGTTTATAGATAAATGGAATTCATGCAGAACCAGTTCTCATTCAAAACAACTCACCAGCAAATCTTATTCAAGTGAAATATTAGAATGGGAGCAAAGAATGAAAAAAGGAAATAACAGCAGAAAATGCTGGAAAAACTCAGCAGGTCAGGCAACATCTGTGGAGAGAAATTTGAGTTGACGTTTCGGGTCAAAGCCCTTTTTCAAAACTGGAAAG
This sequence comes from Somniosus microcephalus, assembly GCF_052327205.1. Taxonomy (NCBI): domain Eukaryota; kingdom Metazoa; phylum Chordata; class Chondrichthyes; order Squaliformes; family Somniosidae; genus Somniosus; species Somniosus microcephalus. The sequence continues at coordinate 57,780,979 of NC_141001.1, read as the reverse complement.
AAAAGAAAATAGATCGAAGGCAGGGCTGCGATCGAACAAAAGAAGTAAAAGAGACAATAAAAGGTATTCGAAACCAGACGAGATGGTAATAGGCCGGTGGAGACAAAAGGCAGCTGAGATTAGGTGTGAAGTGTACTGGCAGGTAAGAGACAGCTGCCAGGTGGGAGAGAGAAACAAAAGGAATGGGGGGGGGGGGCGGAAATGAAGACCCAAAACAAAGGGGTGGAAAAAATTATAAGTAAAAAAGTAATAGGGGCCGAGGTTATGATCTGAAATTGTTGAACTCGATATTGAGTCTGGAAGGCTGCAAAGTGCCTAATCGGAAGATGAGGTGCTGTTCCTCGAGTTGAAAAAAGGACTATGGCCCTGAAATTGCACTGGCCTCCCAGCACACCCCCAAGGTTACTCCATCGGAAGTGCAATCGACAGTTCTCTCACTGTCGCTCCTTGCCACCCTCACTGTTTCCCTTTTCTTCTCCTCTTTCTCTGTTGCCGCTCACTCTTTCCCCTTTCATCTCCCCTTCCCATCACCCACTTTTGCCTTAATCTCCCCCTCCCCTTACTTTAAACCTCATCTCCCGCATCATTTCTCCTTCCCCTCAGTATTGCACCTCACGTCCCCTACGGTTTCCTCCTTCACTGTTGCCACTCACCTCCTATTTCAATTCCAGGAGTTTCAGTCTGGAGTGTTATTCAAGTGGATTTAGTCAACAGAGCGTCTAACAGAGGAATGGTCGGGCAGGGGAAACAAAATTTGCATTTCCTGCTTCCGAAGTCACAGCAAAATGCATTTTTCTCCAGGATGCCCACCTCTGCTAATGTGGAGTTTTGGGCTTTATTTGCTTTTAAAATTCAATTAAATTATTTTTAAAAATCAAATTAGAATTAGGAAAGAAAGTGTCTGCCTTTGTCTATATGTCCCTTTCTGGCTGTCTCATAGGTGTTAGCAATTAAAATCTGTCTCAAGGGTAAGTAATTAAGAATTACTTTTTCCAACTGTCAACAATGCACAGGTGCGATATGTAAGAACTTGCATTTACATAGTGCCTTTTATGACCTTGGGACATCCACAACAACATCACAGCCAATTACATACTTTTGATATTTAGCCACTGTTGTACTGTAGGGAAACAAGGCAGCTAATTTGTGCATAGCAAGGTTCCAAAAAAGCAATGAGATAAGTGACAACAATTTTTTTAATGATGTTTGATGGGGGATGGGGGATAAATCTGGAAACTCCCCTGATCATCTTCAAATTGTGTCATTGGATCTTTTATGTCCACCGAATAAGGTAGACAGGACCCTGGTTTAATGTCTCATTCAAAAGACTGGACCTCTGACAAAGTGCCATAATAGATTATGTTCTCAAGTGATGGATTGCGACTTGAGCCCATGACCTTCTGACTTGGAGGCAAGAGTGCTACCACTGAACCAAGTCTGGCACCTTACATTCAGCTGGTCTTTTTTAATTGAGCTTGTCGGGTTTCAGTCCCGCCTCCATCGACTTGTGACCAACTTTTGAAACTTTGAAATTATCATTGTTACAGAATATATGACTGAGTGGGTTCAGATTTTACTGAAAAGAATGGAAATTATGTAGTTGGCATCAGTATTTACCTCTTTCAGATTGAGGAATCATCTTCTCAGGAAATGCTCTGTCAATACCTGCTTCATTTTCCTTTGGTTTTGTTTGTCCTTAAATGACAATGCAGTCAAAATATATTAGACAGCACACAATCTAACCTGAATCCATAGCACTTGGATCCTGAATGTGACAGTTTAAAAGTACATCATTCTGGATCCAAGTTCAAGCTCCTTGTAGTAGGGATTTTTGCTACCTCTTTAATGAAACAATTGTCTCAAATCTTTCACTGCCCAAGTGTAATGAAGCAGAACCAAATGTCAGGTTATTGTGCATCTTCAAGTGAAAACAGTCATAAACATTATTAATAATTACTTTCCAGCTTTTCAGCTATGTTTACTCTGTTATTTGTACTGAATTTGCAGAATGTCACCTGAATATCAAAAATGATAGCAGCAGCAAAAGAAAAGTTAACAGATAACAATTAGGGTAAATTCCTCCAACCGGCATAGACATTTGTGATGTAAGGGTTAAGAGGGCAGCACCAATAATAGAATATGGGTCTGGCACCATAGTGGTACTGTTATTGGACTAATAATCCGGAGAACCTGAGTTCAAGTCCCACCATGGCTGCTTGAGAAATGTGGAGATAAAAGTGACCATAAATCTGTCAGTTTGTTCTAAATTCCCAATTGGTTAACTAATATCCTTTAGGGAATGAATGAAACCTGCAATCTTTATGCGGTCTAGCCTATATCTGATTCCATTCCCACACCAATGTGGTTGAGCCTTAACTGCACTCTGTCGTGGTCCAGCAGGTTACTCATTAATGCTGAAGGGAAATAAGCTGAGGGCTGACCTAATAGAGGTCTTTAAAATTATGAAATGTTTTAATAGAGTAGACACAGAGAGAGTGCTTCCACTTGTGGGGAAGAGCAAAACAAGAGGCCATCAATATAAGATAGTCAACAATAAATCAAATAGGGAATTCAGAAGAAGCTTCTTTACCCAGAGAGTGGTGAGAATGTGGAACTCGCTACCACAGGGACTGGTTGAAGCGAATAGTATAGATGCATTTAAGGGGAGGCTAAATAAGCATATGAGGGAGAAGGGAATAGCGGGTTATGCTGATAGAATTAGATGAGGAAAGACGGGAGGAGGCTCGAGTGGAGCATAAACGCCGGCATAGACTGGCTGGGTCGAATGGCCTATTTCTGTGCTGTATATCCTATGTAATCCTAAGTAAAACACTACAGCAAACATGGGAGCAGAAAATCTGCCCCTCCCCTCTGACATGGATGTTGTTGTTTTTCGTAAATGTTGAATGTAACCCTTGATTTCTTAAACTACCAATGACACCAGTAATAGCTGCTGCACCTGGTCAGCATCCTCCAGCTTACTGATGTAAAGCTGCAAAAGGACTTTTAGTTCAGTAATTCCGATGTTGCTGATAGAAAACAGCAAATCACTTCTGACCAAATCATGATGGCTGTGGTTCCACACATCAGATCTATGCCAGATGTGTTAAATTTCATCATAATACTGAATGGAAATAAGCTATCTTTAAGTTGGTGCCATGATATCCAGCTGTTGTTTCCACCATTATGTGTGATGTACAAAATGCAGAAATTACCTGCTGTAATGTTCAGTATTGTACTTTTAGTCCAAGCTTCCCCAAGCATGTCATGGTTAACTTCAATGATTAATTCGGCACCATCATCCTTGGATATATCAGGGCACAGTGTAACGCCGCACAATGTGCTGAAAGTCCCTTCAGCTGTACGTTGTAATTCTGGCACCTCAGCACTGAAGGAGTCATGTTTCTTGCATAAAACTGGTACATTTGTGATGGGAATAGATACTTTAATTGTACCTAACAATTTTTCTGCTGGCATTTTCCAGTGATATAATTTCTTTGCTTCCTGCTCCCCTTTCCTCTTCAGGGATGTAACAACATTCACAACCACTGGACTGAACATAGTAACTTTCCAATTCAGCTGGGCTTTCTCACCGTCTTTGATTTCATACAGTTTCTTAATATCACTAATTGTAGGAGGAACTACAAAACAAAAAGCATTAATGTAATATAATTTTATGTTCTAACTATCTCCTATATGTTCTTGTTCAGACACAAATTATGAACTGAATTAATAGCTACATTTATTGAACTAATGGGCCTGGATTTGCGGTCAGAGGCTTCCTGCGGGCAAATGCCTCTGAACCGCAAGAAAAGTACGAACCTACCTGATGGTCCCGGAGGCTCGAACACTTGCGCTCCTGGGCCTATATGCATACGCATGCGTAAAGGCCCACGTATCTCTGGGGTGCATGTGGTTCGCAAGCATCCCTGGGATCATGTAGGCCAGGCCAAACAATCAAACAAGGGGATATCATAAAGTCATAGAGTTATACTGCACAGAAAGAGGCCCATCATGTCCGCGCCAGCCATCAAGCCCTGTCTATTCTAATCCAGCATTTGGCCCATAGCCTTGTATGCTATGGCTTTTCAAGTGCTCATCTAAATGCTTCTTGAATGTTGTGAGGGTTCCTGCCTCTACCACCCTTTCAGGCAGTGAGTTCCAGATTCCAACCACCCTCTGGGTGAAAATTCTTTCCTCAAATCCCTTCTAAACCTCCTGCCCCTTACCTTGAAACTATGCCCCCTGATTATTGACCCCTCTACTAAGGGGAAAAGTTCCTTTCTATCTACCCTATCTATGCCCCTCATAATTTTGTACACCTCAATCAGGTCCCCCCTCAGCCTTCTCTGCTCTAATGAAAACAACCCCAGCCTGTCCAGTCTCTCTTCATAGCTGAAGTGCTCCAGCCCAGGTAACATCCTGGTGAATCTCCTCTGCACCCTCTCCAATGCAATCACATCCCTCCTATAGTGTGGTGACCACAACTGCACACAGTATTCCAGCTGTAGCCTAACTAGCGTTCTGTACAGTTCCATCATAACCTCCCTGCTCTTATATTCTATGCTTCGGCTAATGAAGGCAAGTATCCCATATGCCTTTTTAATCACCTTGTCTACCTGTCCTGCTGCCTTCAGGGATCTATGTACATGCACACCAAGGTCCCTCTGATCCTCTGTCCTTCCTAGGGTCCTACTATTCATTGTGTATTCCCTTGCCTTGTTAGTCCTCCCAAAATGTATCACCTCACACTTTTCAGGGTTAAATTCCATTTGCCACTGTTCTGCCCATCTAACCATCCCATTTATATCGTCCTGTAGCCTGAGGCTTAACCTCCTCGCTATTTACCACTCCACCAATTTTCATGTCATCTGCGAACTTACTGATCATACTCCCTATATTCATATGTAAATACTTAATGTGCACTACAAACAGCAAAGGACCCAGCACTGATCCCTGCGGTACACCACTGGACACAGGCTTCCAGTCACAAAAACAACCTTCGACCATCACCCTCTGCTTCCTGCCACTAAGCCAATTTTGGATCCAATGTGCCAAATTGCCCTGGATCCCATGGGCTCTTACCATCTTGACCAGTATCCCATGTGGGACTTTGTCAAAAGCCTTACTGAAATCCATGTAGACTACATCAACTGCACTACCCTCATCCACACACCTAGTCACCCCCTTGAAAAATTCAATCAAATTGGTCAGACATGATCTCCCCCTGACAAAGCCATGCTGACTATCCCTGATTAATCCCTGCCTCTCCAAGTGGAGACTAATTCTCTCCCTCAGAATTTTTTCCAATAATTTCCTACCACTGATGTTAGGCTCATTGGCCTGTAATTCCCTGGTTTATCCTTACTACTCTTCTTGAACAATGGTACTACGTTAGTTGTTCTCCAGTCCTCTGGCACCTCTCCTGTGGCCAGAGAGGTTCTGAAAATTTGTGTCAGTGCTCCTGCAATCTCCACCCTCACCTCACACAACAGCCTGGGATACATCCCATCAGGGCCTGGGGATTTATCCACTTTTAAGCCTGCTAAAACCATTAGTACCTTCTCCCCCTCAATACTAATTTGTTCAAGTATATCACAGTCCCCCTGCCTGATTTCTATGCCTATATCGTCCTTCTCCATAGTGAATACAGATGCAAAATATTCATTTAAAACTTCACCTCGGTGGCATAGTGGTTAGCACTGTTGCCTCACAGCGCCAGGGACCCGGGTTCGAATCCGGCCTCGGGCGACTGTCTGTGTGGAGTTTGCACATTCTCCCCGTGTTTGCGTGGGTTTCCTCCGGGTGCTCCGGTTTCCTCCCACAGTCCAAAGATGTGTGGGTTAGGTTGATTGGCTATGATAAAAATTGACCCTTAGTGTTAGGGGGATTAAATACGTGGGGTTACGGGGATAGGGTGGGATATGTGTTGGTGTAAGGGTTATGGGGATCGGGTGGGATATGTGTCGGTGCAGGCTCGATGGGCCGAAATGGCCTCTTTCTGCACTGTGGGGTTTCTGTGATTCTGTGATACACACAGATTGCCACTTTGGTCCCTAATGGGCTCTACTCTTTCTCTGGTTATCCTCTTGCCCTTAATATACTTATAAAACACCTAGGGATTTTCCTTTATTTTGCCCGCCATTGTTTTTTCATGCCCCCTCTTTGCTCTCCTAATTTCTTTTTTAAGTAACCCCCTGCACTTTCTATACTCCTCTAGGGCTTCCACTGTTTTTAGTCCTTTATATCTGCCAAAAGCCTCCCTTTTTTTCCTAATCCATTCTTGTATATCCCTTGACACCCAGGGTTCCCTGGGCTTGTTGGTCCCACCCTTGTCCTTTAAGGGAACATGTTGGCATTGTACTCTCTCTCTATTTCCTTTCTGAAAGACTCCCACTCCCACTAGAACCTTTATTTCCGGTCCATCTTTGTCCTTTTCCATAACTACCTTAAATCTCACCGAATTATGGTCACTTTCACCAAAATGCTGGCCTACTGACACTTCTACCACTTGCCCGTTACATTCCCTAAAATTAGGTCCAGTACCGCCCCCTCTCTTGTAGGACTTTCTACATGCTGGCTCAAAAAGCTCTCCTGGATGCACTTTAAGAATTCCACACCCTCTAAGCCTTTCACACTCTGACTATCCCAGTTAATTTTGGGGAAGTTGAACTCCCCTACTATTATTACCCTATTATTTCTACAGTTCTCTGAGATTTGCCTACATATCTGTTCCTCTATCTCCCCCTGACTGTTTCGGGGCCTATAGTACACTCCCAGCAAAGTGCTTGCCCCTTTTTGTTTAAGTTCTACCCATACGGCCTCATTAGAGGAACCTGCTAAGATATCATCCCTCCTTACAGCAGTAATTGACTCCTTGATTAATATTGCAACACCTCCTCCTCTTTTACACCCCCTCTGTCTCGCCTGAAGATTCTATACCTTGGAATATTGAGCTGCCAGTCCTGCCCCTCCCTCAACCATGTCTCTGTGATAGCAACAATATCATTCTCCCATGTGTTCATCAACACCTTAAATTAATCTGCCTTACTCGCAAGACTCCTTGCATTAAAATAAATGCCATCCAGCCTTGCCATATTCCCTTGTGCCATTACATATTTGCTCTGCCTTCCAGGCTGACTTGTTTTTTCCTCTATATTTGGCTGTGCATCACCCCCTACTATAGCTCCACTCCATATCACATCCCCCTGCCAAGTTAGTTTAAACCCCCCCCCCAATAGTACTAGCAAACCTCCCCGCAAGGATGTTGGTCCCATTCCGGTTCAGGTGCAACTTGTACAGGTCCCACCTTCCCCAGAAGCAGACCCAGTGATCCAGGAAACTAAAGCCCTCCCTCCTGCACCAACTCTTTAGCCACACATTCATCTGCTCTATCCTCCTATTCCTATACTCACTAGCACGTGGCACCGGGAGTAATCCAGAGATTACAACCTTTGAGGTCCTGCTTTTTAATCTGCTACCTAGCTCCCTAAATTCTTGTTGCAGGACCTCATCCCTCTTTCTACCTATGTCGTTGGTACCAATGTGAACCACGACCTCTGACTTTTTGCCCTCCCCCTTCAGAATGCCCTGCAGCCGTTCAGTGACATCCTTGACCCTGGCACCAGGGAGGCAACATACCATCCTGGAGCAACGTCTGCGGCCACAGAAACATCTATCTGTTCCCCTTATGATAGAATCCCTTATCACTATTGTTCTCCCACTCTTTTCCTTCCCCTCCTGTGCAGCTGAGCTACTCGTAGTGCCACGGATGTGGCTCTTGCTGCATTCCCCTGAGAAACCATCTCCCCCAGCAGTATCCAAAACAGAAAATCTGTTGGAGCGGGAGATGGACCCAGGGGACTCCTGCACTGCCTTCCTAGTTCTTTTGCTCTGTCTGGCAGTCACCCATTCCCTGTCTGCCTGTGCACTCCTTACCTGTGGTGTGACCACCTCGTTAAGCATGCTATCCATGAAGATCTCAGCTTCGCGGATGCTCCACAGTGACTCCAGCCGCAGCTCCAGCTCCGAAACGTGGATTTTGAGTAGCTGCAGCTGGAGACACTTCCTGCGCATGTGTTCGCCCTGGACACCTAAACTGTCCCTGACTTCCCACATAGCACAGGAGGAGCACTCCACGCAGCCGAGCTGCCCTGCCATGTCTTACCCTTAATTTACTCCCTTTAAATTAAAGAATATTAAAAACACTAGGGAACTTACTTCCCTTTAAACACTACTTACTCTAAACTAGAGACCTTACTTTTACTTTAACGACTGGACTGTAGAAATACTCACCAGGTCCTACTTACCAATCAGCTCCTTCCCTGGTTGTGACATCACTTTAGCGGTTTCGTAGTTGTCGTTGTTTGACTGCTCCCGCTCTCGGACTCTATCCTTGGTGTAAAGTAAGAACCAATTCCTACAGGGTGAAAAGTTAGGAAAAACAAAGGCGAAGCAAGGGAGCTCCTCCTTCCACACCTCACCTGACCTGACCTGACTCGCCCAACTCCCAGCACTCTGTTTAAACTGCACTCAGTGCAAAATCGCACTTCAAAGCCTGTTTTTATAGGCCCTGAAACAAAGGAGCTTGCTGGGTTCTGTTACAAGAGAACCAGTTTAATCTAGTTTCCCTAATTAACTGCCTTCAGCTGCTCTGAATTGCAGGCCTTATATATCCCTTTATAACGCTGCTTAAAGCTGGGAAATTTATATTTTAAACAGTAGATAGTCACAGTAAATGTGGAGAGAGACACACAGGCTGTGAGATTCTCAGCAGCTCAGCTCTGCTCGGTGCTGTATGAACAGGCTGCTCCACACCCTGGCTGCTCGCGGGGAATGCCAGTGCAGAAGGCCCAGGGTGGAAGACCCAGAGGAGAGTGTCGTAGGTTGGAGGGCCCCAGGCAGGGGGCCTAGGGCGGAGCGGCTGGTCGACAGAAGCGGAATCGGGAGATGCTGTGGGTGAGCATGCTGCACAGTTTCTAAAGTTGAAGAACGGTCTCGGGCCCGAATGAGTTCCAACGGCCCCGTCTGTACTCTGTTTGGTGGCAGCTGTGAGGCTTTTTCTCGGTGACAGGTGCCGGTTTGTGCGCTGCCATTTTGGTGGGGTAAAGACAGACTGTTTCCATCTATAGTATGGCGCTTGAGAGGCCATAAGATGGGAAAAGAGAATGGAATAAAAGGAAAATAAAAGGAAGATAAAAGGCAAAACAAAGTAATATCGGCAAGGAATAATGAATGTCTTGATAGCTGGGTCCTGTGAGTGATAACAGCAAGAAGAAGGAAATTTGAGTAGTCGTTTTCTTCTTTTATGGGATTTGAGAAAGTGGTTGGCTTCTTTTCTGTGGAAAAGTTGAAGACTGTGGACAGGGATCTTGACATTATATGGTTAGATAATATCAAGTGAAAACGAGGAGTTATTAGAGTGCCAATAGGACTGGCATAGAACTGGTATTTAATTGTTTTGTTGAAGAAGTTTCGGGTTTCTGGTTAAAAGTAGTCTACTTGAAGCTTTAATTGATTTCTGATATGGTTATGGGACTTTGTATATTGTGGTGTTAATTAGTGTTAAAGCCTTCCTTACTGTACGAACGAACGCTCAAGTGAATGCACGCATGTGGACACAAATGATACGCACGCACGCACACATACACAATGGAACTTACGTTTGACCGAATGAAGGACCCTCGCTCCCCAGGATGAAAGTTGGCATCCTACTGGGTGAGCGTGAGGCCTGCCTGGACGGATGAACAAATGCACGCATGCACACAGGTAGACAAATGACACGCAGACATGCACAAAGGAATTTACGCTTGAGCGAACGAACGAATGAGCGAACGGAGGAATGGATGACCGAATGATTGAGCGATGCCTGTAGGACTGGCATATACGGGTTCTTTCTTTTTTTGGTTTATTAAATAGTGGCAGTTTGTACTGTAAACATTATTGATTTACATGTAAAAATTTATTATTGTATTTATATTGTTGACCATAAAGCCGTTTTTGAGGCTTTATTTTTAATTTTTTTAAATTGTGTTCAATGAATGTAATGGATTTACTATGTAATTGATGAGTTATATAAGTACTGTCATACTTGAATGTTAAAATAAAAAAACAGTAAATGTGAAAAAAAACAGTAATTGTGAAACAAACAAAAGTTTGATTTTAGCAAACAGTTAAGTCTCCCTGACTCACCCAACTCGCAGCACTCTGTTTCAACCGCATCTCCATTATCCTGTGGGGATTCCATTTATGTACAGAATCCCCATAAGCATCAATAGGAATCCCCTAAAAAAACCACAATTACACACCAGTTAAATAAAAATAAAATCATTACATCTTCAAAATTAATTTTAAAAGAATTAAATTAAACAATTAAAACAATTAAATTTTTTGAAAAATAAATTTAAACGATAACCTGTAACTAATTTTAAAGTTTTTTCATGTTTAAATAATTTAAAAAAATTATTTCAATATTTATTTAAACCCTTACGCTGGTAAAAGAAGGCCCTACACCTGCTTCTACCAGGCATAAGAGGTTCACGGGCATTCACTGGGCAGTAGCCCAACTGTCCGCCAGTGACTGTCCATTTCTCGGGGATGCAGTGGACCTGTCAAGCTGAAACCTGACTGATCGCAAGTTCCAGGTGTTCGCGCATGTGCAGCACGTGCAGAAACCCGGAACTTGCAGGGCACTTACGGCCATGTACGCATCGCATACGCGGTCATAGGCCCCGGAAAATCCAGGACATTATATTACATAGAAACATAGAAGATAGGAGCAGGAGTAGGCCATTCAGCCCCTCGAGCCTGCTCCGCCATTCAATGCGATCATGGCTGATCATCCAAGTTCAGTACCTGGTCCCTGCTTTCTCCCCATACCCCTTGATCCCTTTAGCCTTAAGAAATATATACAACTCCTTCTTGAATATATTTAATGTATTGGCCTCTACTGCCTTCTGTGGTAGAGAATTCCACAGGTACAGCACTCTCTGGGTGAAGAAATTCCTCCTCATCTCTGCCCTAAAAGGCCTACCCCTTATCCTTAGACTGTGACCCCTGGTTCTGGGCTCCCCGACCATCGGGAACATCCTCCCTGCATCTAGTCTGTCCAGTCCTGCCAGAATTTTATAAGTTTCAATGAGATCCCCTCTCATTCTTCTAAACTCCAGCGAGTACAAGCCCAATCATCCCAATCTCTCCTCATACGTCATTCCTGCCATCCCAGGTATCAGCCTGGTGAATCCTCGCTGAACTCATTCCATGGCAAGAATATCCTTCCTCAGATAAGGTGACCAAAACTGCACACAATACTCAAGATGTGGTCTCACCAAGGCCCTGTACAACTGCAGCAAGACATCCTTGTTCCTGTACTCAAACCCTCTCGCTATGAAGGCCAACATACCATTTGCCTTCTTAACCACCTGCTGCACCTGCATGCTTACCTTCAGCGACTGGTGCACAAGGACACCCAGGTCTCGTTGCACTTCCCCTTCTCCCAATCTATTGCCATTCAGATAATAATCTGCCTTCCTGTTTTTGCCACCAAAATGGATAACCTCACATTTATCCACATTATAGTGCATCTGCCATGCTTCTGCCCTATCACCCAACCTGTCCAAATCATCCTGTAGTTTCTCGGCATCCTCCTCACAGCACACATGTCCACCCAGCTTTGTGTCGTCTGCAAATTTGGAGATATTACATCTAGTTCCCTTGTCTAGATCATTAATATATATTGTGAATAGCTGGGGTCCAAGGACCAATCCCTGCGGTACCCCACTAGTCATTGCCTGCCACTCAGAAAAAGACTCGTTTATTCCAACTCTTTGCTTTCTATCTGCCAACCAGTTCTCTATCCAAGTCAATACCTTGCCCCCCAATCCCATGTGCCTTAACTTTACACGCTAATCTCTTATGCGGGACCTTCTGAAAGTCCAAATACACCACATCCACTGGTTCTCCCTTATCTATTTTACTAGTTACATCCTCAAAAAATTCCAGTAGATTAGTCAAGCATGATTTACCTTTTGTAAATCCATGTTGACTTTGTCCGATCTTGTCACTGTTTTCCAAGTGCTCTTTTATAATGGACTCTAATGTTTTCCCCACTACCGATGTCAGGCTTACCGGTCTGTAATTCCCCGTTTTCTCTCTACCACCTTTTTTGAATAGTGGGGTAACATTAGCTACCCTCCAATCCATGGGTACTGTTCCAGATTCCATCGAATGTTGGAAGATGATCAGCAATGCATCTACTATTTCTGGGGCCACTTCCTTAAGTACCCTAGGATGTAGATTATCAGGCCCTGGGGATTTATCGGCCTTCAATCCCATCAATTTCCCTAACACCATTTCCCTACAAATACTGATATCTTTCAGTTCCTCCCTTTCATCAGACCCTATGTTCCCCGACATCTCTGGGAGGTTATTTGTGTCCTCCTTTGTGAAGACAGAACCAAAATATGTATCTAATTGGGCTGCCATTTCTTTGTTCCCCATTATAAATTCCCCTGATTCTGACTGCAAGGGACCTACGCTTGACTTCACCAATCTTTTTCTCTTCACATTTCTATAAAAGCTTTTACAGTCAGTTTTTATGTTCCCTGCAAGCTTACTCTCATATTCTATTTTACCTTTCTTAATTAATCCCTTTGTCCTCCTTTGATGAATCCCAAACTGCTCCCAATCCCCTGGATTACTGCTTTTTCTGGCCAATTCATATTGATGCCTCATGGATTCTTGTCTGTTGCTGTCTCACTTTCTCCAAGCTACATGCGAGTTGTGCTCAAATTGAGATCTCTTAGTTCCTAACTGGGTAATTAATAAGATGATAGACCACTGTTCAAGCCTCTTTGAGTGAGTGATTTGAAGTTACTCAGTTGGTCGCAGCTTTGTACGTAATGCTGGTTTCAGCCTGCGGGATTAGTGAACTGCAGGTTAAGTTGCAGATTGACTTTATGGGAATCATACGCTTTACTCTGTAGATATACACAGAGTTCACAGTTTTAATGGTTACTGGGCTGAGGACATCGGATTGTACAGACCGTTCTTAGTGTTATATGGTCAGAAAACCTTAGACGGTTCAGTACTCAGCAGCCTATAATTTAATGGTGAATGGAGTGCATTCACCATTGTGAGTATTTAGCTAGAACCTGTCAGAGACCCTTGTAACATCCGTGTGTAATTGAGACACAGACTGCAGGAGTTGGTGATAACAGGTGTTTACTGAACGGAGACAAAACTGGAACTACTATGCAAGGTTACTACACAGGCTTATATACAGGGGTGGTAACTACTGGTACTGCAGTATACAGGGGCTGCAGAATATAGTTCCTTCAGGTTATATACACTACAATTCCTCCCCTTTTAGCTAAACAGTACATAACATTCGATTAATAATTAAATAACATATTTACAATTACAGTTGCCATATACATTAGCTGAAGGTAATCAATTATAAATTCAGTCTTTGAGGAGGCTTCCTGATTCTGTCCGGATAACGCCTCTTTGGGGTATCGGGTTCTTCTGGCAAAGTTGAATCGGGATTAACGTCGTTGTTTGGTTCGTCTGCTTCCAATATCACCGATTCTGAGGTAGATGCAATTGGTACATCGGTTTCATCACCAGGTGTATAGGATCGCGGTGTAGATTTGACATTTTCCAGTGACTCTAGAATCTGGTCAGCATGGCGTCTTACAATGCTCTCTCCAACGTCCACGGTATACATGAGAGGTCCTTGCTGTGTGCAGATCGTTCCTGGCTGCCATTTCTCTGTGTTGTAGTCCCGGGCCAAAACTGGCTGACCTATCTTGAAACTCCTGGTTGGCCTTTCATTCATATTCTGAAACTGCCTGTTCTCCACATCTCTTCTGATGTTTGGCTTAACCAAATCCAAGCGGCATCTTAGTCTTCGATTGAAAAACATCATGGCTGGAGTTTGGTTGGTAACCGCATGTGTCGCATTCCGGTAGGCAAACAAGAAGTTATCCACCTTGTGTTGTAGGGGTATGTCTTCATTACACATTGCCTTGATAGCCTTCTTGAATGTTTGAACGAACCTCTCAGCCAATCCATTGGTGGCTGGATGATATGGGGCGGATGTGTAATGCTTAACACCATTGTTCTTTAAGAACCTCCGGAACTCTTCAGACACAAACTGTGGCCCATTGTCGGAGCAAATCTGTTCAGGCAGCCCATTTCTGGTGAATATGGTTCGTAAGACTGTGATAGTTTTTTCTGTGGTGGTTGAGGACATTTTTATTACCTCTGGCCACTTTGAATGTGCATCCACCGCAATTAAAAACATCGAGTCCATAAATGGACCAGAAAAATCAATGTGCACCCTTTGCCATGGAGATGAGGTCCACTCCCATGGATGTAGAGGGGCTTATGGTGGGGCGTTTTGGACCTTCTGGCATCCTGTACAGCTCTTGGTCATCTCTTCGATTTCTCTATCAATTCCTGGCCACCACACAAACGCTCTGGCTAAGTTCTTCATTTTTACCCCTCCCAGATGACCCTCATGAAGCTCATTGAGCACTCTATCCTTCAATTTGGGTGGAATTACTACTCTGGATCCACACATCAAGGTTCCTCGGCACACTGACAGCTGTTCTCTTCTCGCCGAGAATGCTGGCAACAGTGGTTCGCCATGTGTTGGCCATCCCTTCACCGTTAAATCATAGACCCTGGAGAGTGTCGGGTCATTTCGTGTTTCCTTTTCTATGTTTGCATTCGTCACAGGTAGACATTCGACTATGGTCGAGTGGAATATCTCCACAGGATCCACTGCAGGTGCTTCTTCCACCATCGGCAACGGTAGGCGCGACAATCCATCAGCATTCCCATGCTGTTTAGTTCCTTTGTACTCAATGTCATATTGGTGTGCCCCTAGGAAAAGGGACCACCTCTGTAGCCGTTGTGCTGTCATTATCGGGACGCCCTTCTGAGGGTTGAAAATGGAGACGAGGTTGATGATCAGTTAGTAGAGTAAATTTCTGTCCGTGCAGGTAGTGATTGAACTTCTTCACCTCCCACACCAGGCTGAGGGCCTCTCTGTCAATCTGGGCGTAGTTACGCTCGGCTGAAGTTAACGAGCGTGATGCAAAAGCTATCGGCCTCTCTGAACCATCAAGGAATTTATGTGACAGTACCGCTCCAATGCCGTAGGGAGACGTATCACACGCCAGTCTTATCGGTAGTGATGGGTTGTAGTGAGCCAATACTTCTCTTGAAGTGATCAGGTCTTTACACTTCTGAAAGGCCCGCTTACATTCATCGCTCCATTTCCATGCTACTCCAGTTTGTAGTAGGGCATTCAGTGGGTGCAGAATTGTGGACAAATTCGGCAAAAACTTATGGTAGTAATTCACCAATCCGAGGAATGACCTCAGTTGCGACACATTTTCAGGCGCTGGAGCCTTAACTACCGCTTCAATTTTGTCAGGGGACTTATGTAACCCCTCTTCATCAATCACGTGGCCACAATACGATATCTGTTTCTTAAAAAACTCGCACTTGGGGTGATTGGCTCATAACCCATGTTCTCTTAGTCTAGTGAGCATCTGCTCTAGGTTGGCAAGATGTTCACTGTCATTTTCACCTGTCACTAGGATGTCGTCCAAGTAACACTGAGTCCCCGGAATCCCTTGCAGGACTTGTTCCATCGCTCTTTGCCATATCGCCGGAGCTGATGCTACTCCAAATACCAGTCGATTATACTGGTAAAGACCTTTGTGAGTGTTTATCGTGAGATATTTCCTAGAGGATTCTTCAACCTCCATCTGCAAATATGCTTGTGCTAGGTCAATTTTTGTAAAACGCTTCCCTCCAGATAGTGAGGCGAAAATATCTTCTATCCTCTGAAGAGGATACTGTACTGTGTGAAGGACTGGGTTCACAGTCACCTTGAAGTCCCCACAGATGCGAACCTTCCTTAGCTCCTCAGACTTATTGTTTAACGTTTTCTTCATGACAGGAACGATGGGTGTCGCCCACTCGCTCCAGTCTACCTTAGATAACACGCCTGCATTCTCCAGATTCTCCAGCTCTGCCTCGACGGCTGGGCGAATTGCATACGGTACGGTCTTGCTTTGAAAAACTTGGGAATTGCATTCTCTTCTATTTTTATCGAGGCGGTTATGCCTTTAAGAGTTCCCAGTCCTTGTTGAAATACCTCTTTAGCGTTAGCTAAGATTTTTGACAATCGTCCAGGTGTGACATCGTCATCCTTTTTACCAGCCACAGTCAGTGCCTGAATGGAGTGCCAGTCTAAACTTATCTTTCTGATCCATTCACGTCCCAATAACGGTGGTCCACCATCTTGCAGTATGTACAGATACAATTTCTGTATTTCCTTGCCGTTGTATTCGACAGGCACCCTTATTTTCCCTCTGGGGTATACTTTCTGCCCCGTATACGTCTTCAAGACAATGGATGTGTCTTTCAAGGGTATGTGTGAGAATAGCTGCTCGTAGTCTTGTCGATTCATGACGGTCAGGGCTGATCCTGTATCCAATTCCATTTTGACTTGGGACCCTGCTATCGTGAGGGTGACCCAAATGGTTCGGTGATCCTCTTTTGCGATTACGTTGTGTAGTTTGAGACAGCTTAGTCTCTTGTTCCCGGATTCACTATCGCTCTTCTGGTCTTCGGAACTACTGTCCGTCATCTTTTGTACTTTCCTGTACTGTTCCTTAGTAGCCTTTTTGTTGTCGTTAGTCTTCTTCCCGGACCTGCAAACTCGTGCAATGTGTCCCATCTTTCCGCATTGCCTGCATGTTTTGTCCTTGGACCAGCAGTCCTTCTGGTCATGGGTTGTTCTGCCGCAGCGATAACTTTTTTCAAATCCCCGTGTCATTTCATGGGTGCCGTACTCCTATGGCTTTTGCTGTATTTCCGCAGCTCCCCTTGCTGCTGCTTTGTACGATATTGCCACGCTGAAAGCCTTATCTAGCGTCAGCTCTTTCTCAGAGTAACCTCTTCTGGGTTCCTTCACTCAGGAGTCCACAGACAAATTTGTCCCGTAGGGTATCTGCCAGTCCTGCTCCGAACTGGCAGTGCTTCGATAGCCTGCATAGTTCCGTAAGGTAATCAGCATTGCTCTCATCTTTATGCTGATTTCTCTTGTGGAATTTAAATCTTTCTGCTATCAGCAGCGGTGTAGGCTTTAGGTGTTCCTGTAGGATATCAACAATTTCATTAAAACTCTTCGCCATCGGTTTGACTGGAGTGATCAGGTCCCGCAATAGGCCGTACGTTCTTGCGCCCATTAAGTTTAGTAGTATCGATGCCTTTTTCCCATTGGCTACTTCATTTGCCTCACAATATACTTCGACTCTTTCCACATACGTGGTCCAGTCTTCTATTGCATTATCGAAGGCGGTGATATTGCCAGTCTTCGGCATCTTGGAGATCTAAGATGGCGCCTCCCACGCTTTGCCTTCTTCCCCGATTGAACAAAATGGCGCCTCCCGCGCTTTGCCTTCTTCCCCGCTGGATTAAGATGGCGCCTCCCGCGCTTTCTGCCTTCCCGCTGCTGCTAGCGCTGTTGCTGGCGTTTTTATGCCTTGATGGCGACGCCCTATGGTCTTCGCGCGCTTCCCCCCCCCCGTGCTGCTGCCAACACCGCTCTCCGCGGTCCCCGTGGCAAACTGCAGCTCCTCGCAGCTTTCTGCGCTTCTAATTTCTTTTATTTTAATTACTGTTCCCGTCGTCGGAGCAGACCCTATGGGACACTTCCCTCCCTCTTCTCGGGTCTGTACGCTGCCCGGCTTCGTAGCACCGGCTGCGCCCTGTGTGCTCCACCCTCTCTCTCTCTCCTCTTCCCGACAATGCTGCTTGGCCCCGTTGAAAAGCCACCCGATCGAGCTCTAGCCCGCCGCAGCCCAGGAAGGATCAGTGTATTACCTGCCACCAGCCCGATTAGCTGGAACACCATAGACTGGATAACCAAGCCCCGCTCTCGACAGCCTCTCCTGCAAATCTTCTAATTCGATGAATCAGAGGGCGGTTGCCCACGGTTGACGCCCATTTCTGCTGTTTGTTTTTTTTTTCTTTTTGAATTTCTTCCTTCTGGCCTCGACCTCCAATAACTTTGCTTCAGGGATGGATCCCCGTGAGGTGGTGCAGAACTGTAGGTAAGTTCGGATCTGTTCGTCGCCAGTGTAACGTCCGTGTGTAATTGAGACACAGACTGCAGGAGTTGGTGATAACAGGTGTTTACTGAACGGAGACAAAACTGGAACTACGATGCAAGGTTACTGCACAGGCTTATATACAGGGGTGGTAACTACTGGTACTGCAGTATACAGGGGCTGCAGAATATAGTTCCTTCAGGTTACATACACTACAACCCTCCTACATGACCTTCAGTTATCCAGTTGGCTAAGTTGGTAGTACACTTGTTTTTGAGTCGTAAGGTTGTGAATTCAAGCTCCACCATCGGACTTGAACACATAATCCAAGTGACACTTCAGTGCTATAATGAGGGAGTACTGCATAGTTGAAGGTGCCATTTAAAAAATGTTGCATTAAACTAAGGACCCATCTGTCTGCTCAGGTGGATGTTCCAAGAAGAACAGGGTGCTCTTTGGTTATTGTGAACAATGTTTCTGCCTCAATCAATGCCATTAAAAAAACCCAGAATAAACTAGCATTATTTTTATTTGCTGTTTGTGGGACCTTGCTGTGCATAACTCAATAATGGTCTCCATTATATCTGCATTTCACTGCCTTGGAATCAATTCTGTGAGACTGAACCAACTTTTGAAACTTTTTGAATCTGGATAATGAAAATTTTGGGATGTCCCTCTCCCATTCAAATTGATTCTGAAATTATCTGTATGCTCATTGTTGTAACCTGAAAAGTGGACCTGGTGTTGTCAGGTCGACACTTAACCCTTTCCCCCTCAGAGCGGATTAAGTGATATACAAAGTCGACGCTTAGCTTTGGTACAGATGACAGACTTCGAGTGAAGGATGGTTCAAAACGGTCTTTATTCACAGGCCTGGAGAGAACCTTCTGAGACCCCTTCTCAGATCCGACTCCACCGATTCCCTAGCAATAATCAGTTATACAAAAATCAAACTCCCCTCCCTAGGGGCGGGGATAAAGCTTATCAGCATATACAGAGTTATAGCCAAATGGCAATTATAAACCGTGACATTTCATCTTCTTGCGCTTACAATCCCACATTTCTGTTATCGGTTAGTCCTGTCATCTCCGGACTATGGGCCCCCATCTTTATTACTTTACAACCCCCATTTGCCCATAGCCAGGTGGTTTTGCTTGTTGAATGTTTTCTTAAGATAACAGACTTCGTTAAGGGTGCGAGGCCTTTGCATTCGGCCTCGTCTCGAGTTATTTTCTGCAAAGCAAGCACATCCTAATTAGACTTTGAAGACTGGAACCCTGTTGTTGTGATTTACTATCAGCCAGTCCTTAGGTGCGTTATCTGCATAGTGTTGCCTCGCCTGGACAACCAACTCCTCCCTAATCTTCCTTCTGCAGTTTAATCTTTCAGCCTTGAAGTCATTTAATCATGTTTAAACCTTTAGCTGAATAAAGGAAATACAGACCTCTATATCGTTTAACTCAGGGTAGGGATTAACCCATTATCTCCACCTTGTACATTGGTGCTGCATTATACATATTCTAACATTAAAACTAAATTATGCCTATGGCTAACATACAAACTAAGGTATAATAGTAATTTGGCTACTTCAGTCCCCCCTTATGGCCCATTGGTCATTTTGACCCAATACTGCCAATATGCTGCAGTTTAAGATTGTTTGCTATGAGGACCGTCGCCCTAGTGATATCAGGCCAGGGTGCCTAGTGCTCATACTTCCGCAATCCTAAACACAATCTTCATAATGATTCTCCTCCCGCCCTACCCCTTGCTTATTGGTGGTTAGCAACACTGTTTCTTTCTCTTCTTCTTTTGTTATTCGTTTGGTTATGGCCTGTGCTAGGTTTTGGTTCTTTTGCCACCGGCAATATCCACAAAGTAAGAACAAAAGGATCATTAATATGGCACCTTGCACAACTACCAGCACATGTGACATGATCCTGATCCCGGGGTGTATATCGACATTTAGCCCCCAATTCCAGATCTTATTGTACCAAGGAGTTTCCGCTAATGTTGTACCAATGTCTTTTTGTTGTTTCTTTAAGTCTTCCTCTATTTTATGGTAATATTTTAGAATTTCCTTTGTTTCCTGCTGTAATTTCTTCCAAGCCTCCTCTTCCTCTAACTTAGGAATTGCCTTGGGCTCTGGTATGACATAAGCTGCAACCTCTTTATTAAGTACCATACTATCAAGTGACCATGTTTTCGTTTCCTGTGGTCTTGGTGGGTGTATATAGTGATGTCCTATCTGTGTAGATATCTTTGGATCAAAACAAAAGTTTGGTTGGGGAATGGGACAAGTCAGATCTTGATATTCATATTTCTGTTCAGTTGTGGTGACACAAAATGTCCCGTTGTTCCTTGGTGCTACCCTTGTCCGGTGTATCCCCCTTGGGTGTACCTCAAGGGTGCAATTGGTGGTTCTTGTAAATCCGCACTCGGATGTGTCTCCCTCGGTGGGGGTGTGTGTGCAGGCCCATGTCCTTCCCTTGTGGTGGCACCCGTCCATTACCACCCCCCTTAAGGTTCCATTCTTCTGTTTATTATCTTCATCCCCTTCCCAAAGTGCCTTGGTAGGGACATCATGATATTTAACCCAACTTTCCCTTTATATCTCTCCTATATTAATCACGTCGTATAGGGGCTGTCCCTCTTCCGGGAGTTGTGGGATTGCTAGTACAAAGCCAATCACCTTAGTCCATGGGGTCAGACAATTGCCTTGTCCCATTTTACGCCCCTTACATAGGCTTTTATTTGTGTCAATCCAAGGTTTCAGATCCTCATTAGTAATCCAGTCAGGGATCTGTCCATTATTTATTTGCCTCATGTTGTGCTGAGCATTTGACAGTAGCCATGAGCCATACATGGCACATACTAGTTCCTTATGGGTTTGGCGAGAAGCATTGTCAAGTCGATCAATAATTGTATTGATTGTTTCTGCATGGGGGGCTACTACCTCTTCCACCCCCAACAATTGCATTATTGTTTGTTTTCCTGCCAGTGCCAATTGCTGGCTATTTCCAGTGGCTTGTTTTAGTAACCTTTTTATTTTTGCTTGTAGTTCCTCTACTCCTTCGTTTACTCCTTCTATGTTCAAGTTATTAACTGTTGCTAACCCGGCCGCATACCCTGCTCCGGCCATTTCCAATACTCCCTGTTTCTTACGTCTTTGTAAGAGAGATTTTCCCTGTGGACCCTCTAATTGTTTTACCCACAGGCAGTTACATATTTGTTTTGTATGATTGTTACACATCGCGGGCATCTCTAGAGTACTCATGTTAATGGCGACCTTAATAATTCTATGGGTTACACTAAAGTACACCTCATCTTGTGTTTTCCTTGTTATTAAACCCCTGGGTGCCCCTTTTTCCATTGGTGGGCAAGTCAGTGGAGTGAGGGTGTTTTTATGCTTGTTGCTTTTTCTTTGTAACCCTAACCCCTCCGTCCTTTCCCTGATTTCCATCTGTAATATTTGTCCTCGCCTGGATCCCTTTTTGCGTTCCGCATTGTAACATCCTATCATTCCCCTTTTCTCTTTTACCTATTTTAGGCCAATTTAGTGGATTGAAACTCTATCCCAAATACGGGAGCCCTATATAATTTGGTGTAATCTCAATTGCTTTATTGAATCCAAATTCTGTATCTATGAAATATCCCTTTCCTACTTGAAACTTTGGAGTTATTTGAACATTGTCCTTAGTACATAGACACACTATTTTAATCCCTTCGCCCTCCGTGACCCGGACAAGCAGAGTCCCGTTAGCTGTACTTTCGTATTCACAATAATCACACTACACAGTCATATCGCATCCATTTCCCGAAGCCGCCCCCCCCCCCCATTCTAATGGTGGCGTATTGTTGGTGGGCTTCTTGATTCCATTCTGGATGATAATTATGTTTGAAGTCGGTTCGATACTAAAGAGCATCAGAAGTCCCATTACAGATTCAGGACGTATTTTTAACCATAAACTCCCGAGTTGCTCGCGCCTCCCACTAGACCCAGCGCTTATACTTAGCCATAGGATCCCGATGAGAGCGCGAATGATGCTCCACTTCATTTTTCTATGCATTTATCGTTCCTGTAAAGATAAATAGAGGGAGCCAGTCGTCACCAGCCGATTAGAATTATGCCATTCATATCCGTTCTATCAGTTCAAACTGCTGTACGTCTGGTTCATTTCCTGGTCTGTGGCTCTGTTTCCAGATATACTTAAAGATGCACACCACGACGTATAATATTAACATCCTGCACAGCCCTAGCATTAATATATGTAGAAACTGCTCTTCCCATTCTTTATACCTTCTAGCATACTCCTCACTCTCCTCAAACGGTACCATCTCTGGCTTACTCATTGTTTTGTCATATATTTTTAACTGAGTCCAGTGCTTCCACCTTCCTTTACCTGTTCCGGACTCATCTATACAAGCGCATGTGTCACTGTTCATTAATACTTCGTAAGGTCCTGACCATCTGGGTGCTAGCCCTGGTTTGGCTGGTATTATTTTTGCCACCACCTTGCTCCCTACAGCTGGGACCTCCTTCTGGTCGTCCCGTGCATCTTGTTCTAGATCCCATATAATCTGTTGGTCTTTGGCCTCATGTCTGAGAGCGTGTAATTGCATACACAATTGTTTAATAAATCTCCTAATTCTATCCTTCAGGGGCCCTACATCCTCACCCCCGGTAGCGACTCCTTCCGGCAGTGTCATTGCTCGTCTGGTCATTAGTTCGAAAGGTGTCAGCCCCGTGGTTCTATTCGGAGTTGCTCTAAGTCTCCTCAGTATACTTGGGAGTAACTCTGCCCATCCCTTCCCCGTGTCTTCTATTGCTTTAGCTAAGGATAATCTCAAAGTCCGGTTCATCCTTTCCACCATCCCTGAACTCTGAGGGTGGTATGGTATGTGGAACCTTTGTCTGATACCTAATAATGCACATGTTTCCTTTATAACCTTCCCTGTAAAGTGTGTTCCCTGGTCTGAATCAATTTGCAGCGGGACCCCCCATCGTGGTACAACCTCCTCTGCCATTATTCTTGCTACGGTCATTGCTGTGCAATCTCTAGTGGCGAATGCTTCAACCCATCTAGTGAATTGATCTATTATTACCAAACAGTACGTTTTCCCCTTTGATTTCGGTAAAGGTCCAGTAAAGTCTATCTGCAACTTCTCCCATGGGCCGCTCGGTCTCGGCTGATGTCCCCACTTTACCTTGACAGGTTTCCCTATGTTATACTGCGCACATATGGGGCAGTGTCTACAGAATTTGTCCACAGATTGTTTCATTCCGGGCCACCACCAGCATCGCTGGAGGTTGTTTAACATATTGGATATACCTGTGTGTTGCCTACCATGGTACATTTTCATTAATTCTTGTTGTATACAGCCTGGTGCGCATATCTGCTGCTCTTTCCTCCATATTCCCCCTGCTCTTTCTCCTGCTCCCCCTCGTTCCCATAGCTGTTTCTCCTCCTGGGATACTTCCTTATGTAATTTGGATATATCTATATCTTCTGGCAATGCAGCTATAGCCGCTATGTCTATCTGTGTTTCTGGTTCGGTGTTACTCTTGTTTGCTGCTGCAATCTGTTGCTCTACCACTTTTCTGGCTGCAAGGTCGGCGGCTCTGTTTCCCTTTTCCGTGGGAGAGTTCCCCCTCTGGTGGGCTTTTACCTTCACTACAGCTGTTTCAGTGGGTAACCCTGAGGCAGCTAAATTCCTTTACTAATTCCTCATGCTGTATGGGTTTGTCACCTGAGGCAATATACCCCCTTCTACTCCAAGCTGCCATATAATCGTGTACTATGCCAAAGGCATAGTGACTGTCGGTATAGATATTCACCCGTTTCCCTGCTGCCAATTTTAATGCTTCTGTCAATGCTGTCCGCTTGGCAACCTGTGCTGAACTACCCCCTGGTAATCTTCCTTCCCTCTGGACAGTGCCATCTCCGGTCACCACGGCCCAACCTGTTCATGGTGTTCCGTTAACATATTTACGGGACCCGTCCACATATAGCTCTAGGTCTGCCTGTGTCAAAGGCAACTCCCTGATTCTGTCTACATATTCTGATTCTTCCTCACTAGTGCAACAGTGTTCCTCTCCCTCCATTCCCATCATAGCTGCGGGGTTCTGGCTCATATCTCTAACTATCTGTATGGATTTATCTCTAGGTAACAGAACAGCCTCCCAAGCAGCCTTCCGGCCGTTTGAGACGGTTTTTAATCGTCCGGTGTTTAACAATTCCACTAGGGTGTGTTGTGTATGTAACACAATATTCCCTGTCATTACTATAGGTTCACTCACTTTGACTGCCCACCGTGCACAATCAATCGCGGCAACGCATCTTGGCATACCGGCTACTATCGGGGATCTTCGCGTCGAATAGTAGGCTACAGGTCTCATGTTATCCCCATGCTTTTGTGCTACCACTGCACTGTAATGTCCCCCGTGATTGTGGCAGAAGATATGATAGGGCCTCCCCATATCGGGTAATCCTAAGGCTGGTGCAGCATTTAGGGAAGACTTCTGCCTGTAACTCTGTCCATTCAATGGGTTCGTCTGCAGCTTTTCCCCCTTTGGTCAGTTCATACAGAGGTGCAACTAGCTGTGAGAATCCTTCAATAAAATTTCTGCTATAATTAAATAGTCCCATTACTTGTCGCACTCCCCTTATATTCACAGGTTTGGGCATATCGTTTATAGCCCATTTTCGATCCTCTGGCATGGCTCTCTTGCCCATGCTGATGTTATATCCCAGATAGGTTACCTCTGATTTCCCTACTTGAGCTTTGGTGGGGTTTATTTTGAAGCCTGCATCCCGAAGAGCTTTCAGAATTTTAGACAAGGCTCTAACATGCCCCTGAGTGCTTGTGGAAGCTATCAGTACATCGTCGACATACTGCAACACAGTACTGCCATCCTCCTCTAATTCTACTTTGTTTCCTGGGGCCGCCTGTTTGTTTGACTTATAATCTGGTGGCCAGTACACTTCATTCGCTTTAGGGTCGACTAAAGCTCCTACTTCTCGCAGTATATCTATCCCTAGGATTGTTCCTTCGGTGTTCTCGCATACCCACAACTGTGTAGGTATATTATACATCCAATTTCTAGTAAGACTGTTTCGCTCTTATAAGCCCTGATTTTTCGTCCACCGATTCCTGCTATACTAACTGAAAGTTTCGTTCGGGGCAAGGGTAAGTTTGTCAATGAGATTGTGGCTCCTGTGTCTATTAACATTTTGCACTGTTGGCCCCCTACCAATGCGTCAACAAACATCCTTGGATCCCCCTCCCCTCTCTGGCGCGGTCCCTTCCTGCTGCCATCCCCAGCTGCTTGTGAGTAATCAAAGCACGCAACCAGTCCTAATGCCCCTCCCATCTCTTTTTGGGCATTTGTCTCTTCCCTTGTGTTATTAGGTGTCCTAGGTAGATTTCTTCGTCCTTTCCTACCTGTACCTTTCTAGGGTTTAACTTTAGTCCCACATTCTGTAGGGCTCCCAATACCGTAGTTAATTAAATATTTTAGAGGGACCTGCCACTCGGACTACACCAATTTACACCAACCAGAAATTCACTGTGGCCACAATGAAAAGCTGGTTTTAATAGGTTAATTTACCTCGTAACTCCAAGGTTAAATCTTAGACTGAAACTTAATCTTTTGTTAAACAAACCTTTTGTGGCTCTTCTCAGTTTTTACACTCCAGCTTAACTTAAATTGTAGTAGGTTTTTTTTCATTCTGGGGGCACAATCTTATTCGCACATTCTTAAAACTTCCAAAATCCAAGACAAGACAAAAGGGTTAACTGCTTTTTTTAACACAGAGAAGTGGGTGGAGCTAAAACACACAGCAGACACCCTTTTTTTAAACGACAGACTTTCAGACAAGAAATGTTATAACCTCTTAAACATTCATAGTCAGGGAAACTTTCACACTTTAACACACATTTTTTCTTCTTTATCTCTGCATCCTTTTTAGGCATTCTATATAGCTTCCGACTTACTTCTCAATGGTTCTTATATTACCCACTCACTCACTCTCTCTCTCTCTGTCTCACACACACACACCCATGTTGCGCACACTGAGGATTCACCGCCTCCCGGCACACTGAGGATTCACCACCTCCCGGCACACTGAGGATTCGCCGCCTCCCGGCACACTGAGGATTCGCCACCTCCCGGCTCACCAGACCGCACCCCCTTTCTCGAGTCTGTCTCTGCCCACTTTAGTTCTTTTAATCACAGCCTTACCGGGTCTCACAGTATGTTCTGAGCTTTCTAATTTATGAGTGGTAATTTAAAACTCGTCGTCGTTCCTGTGGACCGGTCAGAGTCTGTGATCCTGTTCGTGACGCCAATTGTTGTAACCTGAAAAGTGGACCTGGGGTTGTCAGGTCGACACTTAACCCTTTCCCCCTCAGCGGATTAAGTGATATACAAAGTCGACGCTTAGCTTTGGTACAGATGACAGACTTCGAGTGAAGGATGGTTCAAAACGGTCTTTATTCACAGGCCTGGAGAGAACCTTCTGAGACCCCTTCTCAGATCCGACTCCACCGATTCCCTAGCAACAATCACAGTTATACAAAAATCAAACTCCCCTCCCTAGGGGCGGGGATAAAGCTTATCAGCATATACAGAGTTATAGCCAAATGGCAATTATAAACCGTGACATTTCATCTTCTTGCACTTACAATCCCACATTTCTGTTATCGGTTAGTCCTGTCATCTCCGGAATATGGGCCCCCATCTTTATTACTTTACAACCCCCATTTGCCCATAGCCAGGTGGTTTTGCTTGTTGAATGTTTTCTTAAGATAACAGACTTTGTTAAGGGTGCGAGGCCTTTGCATTTGGCCTCGTCTCGAGTTACTTTCTGCAAAGCAAGCACATCCTAATTAGACTTTGAAGACTGGAACCCTGTTGTTGTGATTTACTATCAGCCAGTCCTTAGGTGTGTTATCTGCATAGTGTTGCCTCGCCTGGACAACCAACTCCTCCCTAATCTTCCTTCTGCAGTTTAATCTCTCAGCCTTGAAGTCATTTAATCATGTTTAAACCTTTAGCTGAATAAGGGAAATACAGACCTCTGTATTGTTTAACTCAGGGTAGGGATTAACCCATTATCTCCACCTTGTACATTGGTGCTGCATTATACATATTCTAACATTAAAACTAAATTATGCCTATGGCTAACATACAAACTAAGGTATAATAGTAATTTGGCTACTTCACTCATTGTTACAGACTATATGACTGAGTGTGTTCAGAGTGCATTGATAAGAATGGAAATTATGTACTTGGCGTAGGCATTTACCTCTTTCAGATTGAGGATACTTCTTCTCAAGTAGTGCTTTGTTACAATCATCTTCACTTTCCTTTGGTTTTGTTTGTCCTGAAACAAAAAGGCAGTCAAAACATAACAGCAGGCACAAACTGACCTGAATCCATAGCAGTTGGATACTGAATGTGTCAATTTTAAAAGTATGTCATTCTAGATTCCCATTTAAGCTCCTTGTAGTAGGGATTTTTGACACCACTTCAAAGTAATGATTATCTCAACTCTTTCACTGCCCAAGTGTAATGAAGCAGAACCAAACATTCAACATTCAAGTGAAAACTCTCATAACCATTATCAATAATTAGTTTCCAACTTTTCAGTTATGTTTACGCTGTTTTTTTTGTACTAAATTTGCAGAATGTCACCTGAATACAATGTGTTATTCTTTAAAGCAACAATGATAGCAGCAGAAACAATTAGGAGTTATCAATTAGGGTAATCTCTTCAAACCACAATAGAGATTTGTGATGAAAGGGTTAATAGCGCTGCAACAACATTTACCATAATGAGCCATTCAATGTTAGTCAAAATGATTGTCAGAGAAAAAAATAATTCCACACATAATATCATGAATTGTGACTCCTTGTTCATAAATCGGTTGAGAATATCAACAGGCTGGGGAGCAGCAGGTAAATAAGGAAACGTATTTTCCATACTCGCTTAACTGACAGCTAACTTGACTGCATATTTCATGGATGCTTTGTGACATTTTTCAGGAACGTCTGGCACATTCAAGAACAGCTGCCACAGACAGACAAGCAAGAGACCAGGAAATGGAACAAACGCAGAGACGATGCCACAATTTCACGAAGACTGACTTGCAAGCTCTTACTGGAACATTGTGATTGTATTGAAACCGCCATCCAGGGATGAATGCTATGCCGACTCCACAGCAGATTCATTCATGATTCATACTTAGTTAATACATACATGTACACACACAAGCAGATATCCTGTGACATTGCTCATGGGTGTTTGTCTGGCTCCTGGGTTTTGCGGTGACTCCAAGATTTAGAATTTCATTGGCACCTTTCTTTCTTATGGTTCTGGCATCTTACTGGTTGCTAACCATGTCACTGAGGTTATCATGGGTCAATTAAAAGGCAGCGGGACAAAATGGAAAATACAAACAACACAAATCTACCGAACAGCAGTAGGAGAGGCCAAGGACTAAATGTAGGAATTAATATCATCCATCTCTACTCTTGTGTTTTGGTAATTGTTAAATCCTACATGTAGTCTTCACTTATTAAACTACCAGTGAGACCAGTAATAAATACTACACCTGCTGTAGTGAACATATATTTGAGTCCCTGCACAGTATCCCGCAGCGTACTAATTTAAAGCTGAAAAAGAGCTTTCAGTTCAGTAATTCCTACGGTGCTGATAGAAAATACTCAATCACTTCTGGGCATTTCATCATGGCTGTGGATCCACACATCAGGACTGAGCAGGACTTGTCAAATTTCACTATTATACTGAAGGGAAATAAGATTTCAAGCTATCTTATTTTGGTGCCATGATTGTCAGCGGAAGGTTTTCACCATCATGTGTGCAGGTTTTTGTGTGGTTCTCAAAATGCAGAAATTACCTGATGTAATCTGCAGGATGCTGCCGCGATTTTATCGGCACGGAGAGGATGGGTTTGGAGGTGGGTCAAGGGTTAAATCATTTTGATTGACGGCGGGTTCTGATCCCGCCACCAACCCACCTCCAAACAATTTTCCCGAGTGTCGGGTCCCCGATTTTCACATGGACACGACACCTAGCGGCGGGAAGAGGATTAAAGCCACTTACCCCTCTGTTAACAGGTACTTGATAGTAGTTGACAAGCTCTTTATCAATGTTGCTGCTTCTGCCTCGGGTTTCCCGATGTCCGGACACCACGCCAGGTAAGTGTGGCATGTTGTGAATATGCTGTAATGTTTCTGGATTGATGACAGCTGCAGAAGTGGTGTGAAGGATCCAATGGTGCACTGGTGAGTCTCAGAGGTAAGAAAATGTTGGGAAATTCATTTTTAATGCATTTACACATTTCTTCAGGTAACAGGTTTTGAAATCCAGGGATGAATGCTATGCCGACTCCACAGCAGATTCATTCATGATTCATACTTAGTTAATACATACATGTACACACACAAGCAGATATCCTGTGACATTGTTCATTGCTCATGGGTGTTTGTCTGGCTCCTGGGTTCTAGTGGTGACTCCAAGATTTAGAGTTTCATTGGCTCCTTTCTTTCTTATGGTTCTGGCATCTTACTGGTTGCTAAGCATGTCATTGATAATGTCTGTGGTTATCATGGGTCAATTAAAAGGCACCAGGACAAAATGGAAAATACAAACAACACAAATCTACAGAACAGCAGTAGGAGAGGCCAAGGACTAAATGTAGGAATTAATATCGACCATCTCCACTCTTGTGTTTTGGTAATTGTTAAATCCTACATGTAGTCTTCACTTTCCTAAACTACCAGTGAGACCAGTAATAAATACTACACCTGCTGTAGTGAACAGAATATTTGAGTCCCTGCACAGTATCCTGCAGCGTACTGATGTAAATCTGCAAAAGCGCTTTCAGTTCAGTAATTCCTACAGTGCTGATAGAAAATGTTAAATCACTTCTGGGCATTTCATCATAGCTGTGGATCCACACATCAGGACTGTGCAGGATTTGTGAAATTTCACTATTATGCTGAAGGGAAAAAAAGATTTTAAGCTATCTTATTTTGGTGCCATGATTGTCAGTGGAAGGTTTTCACCATCATATGTGCAGGTTTTTGTGGGTTTCTCAAAATGCAGAAATTACCTGCTGTAATCCGCAGAATGAAAAGTTTGGAATGTCTCTCTCTCTCCCATTGAAAATCATTCTGAACAAATCTGTATGGCAATTGTTACAGGAAATATGATTAAGTGTGTTCGGAGTGCACTGATAAACATGGAAATCTTGCTGTTGACATAAGTATTCTGGTTCAGATTAAGGAAACGAGACTCCAGGATGGTATGTTGCCTCCCTGGTGCAAGGGTCAAGGATGTCTCGGAGTGGCTGCAGGGCATTCTGGAGGGGGAGGGTGAACAGCCAGTTGTTGTGGTGCATATAGGTACCAACGATATAGGTAAAAAATGGGATGAGGTCCTAAAAGCTGAATATAGGGAGTTAGGAGGTAAAGTAAAAAATAGGACCTCAAAGGCAGTAATCTCATGATTGCTACCAGTGCCACATGCTAGTCAGAGTAGAAAAAGAAGGATATTTCAGAAGAATATGTGGCTAGAAGAATGGTGCAAGGGGGAGGGATTCAAATTCATGGGACATTGGAACCGGTTCTGGGGGAGGTGGGACCAGTACAAACTGGACAGTTTGCACCTGGGCAGGACTGGGACCGATGTCCAAGGGGGAGTGTTTGCTAGTGCTGTTGGGGAGGGTTTAAACTAAAATGGCAGGGGGTTGGCAACCTGTGCAGGGAGACAGAGGAAAGGGAAGCAAGGATAGAAGCAAAAGACAGGAAGGAGAAAAGCAAAAGTGGAAGTCAGAGAAATCAAGGGTGTAAATCAAACATGGCCACAGTAAACAATAATTCTTAAAGGTCTAAGAGTGTTAAAAAAAAAAAGCATGAACGCTTTGTGTCGTAATGCGAGGAGCATTCGTAATAAGGTGGATGAATTAGATGTAAACGGATATGATATAATTGGGATTACGGAGACATGGCTCCAGGGTGACCAAGGCTGGGAATTCAACATCCAGGGGTATTGACTATTCAGGAAGGACAGGCAAAAAGGAAAAGGCGGTGGGGCAGCATTGCTGGTAAAAGAGGAGATTAACACAATAGTAAGGAAGGATATTCGCTCTGATGGCGTGGAATCTGTATGGGTAGAGCTGAGAAATACCAAGGGGCAGAAAATGTTAGTGGGAGTTATATACAGACCCCCAAACAGTACTGCTGAGGTTGGGGATGACATTAAATGGGAAATTAGAGATGCGTGCAATAAGGGCACAGCAGTTATCATGGGTGACTTTAATTTACATATAGATTGGTCTAACCAAATTAGTAACAATACTGTGGAAAAGGAATTCCTAGAGTGTATACGGGATGGTTTCCTGGGCCAATATGTCGAGGAACCAACTAGAGATCAGGCAATCTTAGACTGGGTACTATGAAATGAGAAAGGATTAATTAGCAATCTTGTTGTGCGAGGACCCTTGTGGAGCAGCGATCATAATATGATAGAATTCTTCATTAAGATGGAGAGTGAAGTAGTTGATTCAGAGACTTGGGTACTGAATTTAAATAAAGGAAACTACGATGGTATGAGGTGCGAGTTGGCTAGGATGGACTGGGGAATGTTACTTAAAGTGTTGACGGTGTAAAGACAATGGCAAACATTTAAAGATCACATGGAAGAACTACAGAATTTGTTCATCCCTGTTTGGCATAAAAATAAAACAAAAAAGGTGACTCAACCGTGGCTAACAAGGGAAATTAGGGATAGCATAAGAGCCAAGGAGAGGACATATAAATTGGCCAGAAAATGCAGCAAACCTGAGGATTGGGAGCAGTTTAGGGCTCAGCAAAGGAGGACAAAGGGATTCATTAAGAAAGGGAAAATAGAATATGAGCCTAAGCTTGCAGGGAACATAAAAACTGACTTTTAAAGGTTCTATAGATATGTGAAGAGAAAAAGATTGGTAAAGTCAAGCGTAGGTCCCTTGCAGTCAGAATCAGGGGAATTTATAATGGGGAACAAAGAAATGGCAGACCAATTAAATACATACTTTGGTTCTGTCTTCACAAAGGAGGACACAAATAAACTCCCAGAGATATCAGGGAACATAGGGTCTAATGAGAGGGAGGAACTGAATGAAATCAGTATTTGTAGGGAAATAGTGTTAGGGAAATTGACGGGATTGAAGGCCGATAAATCCTCAGGGCCTGATAATCTACATCCTAGGGTACTTAAGGAAGTGGCCCTAGAAATAATAGATGCATTGCTGGTCATCTTCCAAAATTCTATAGACTCTGGAACAGTTCCCATGGATTAGAGGGTAGCTAATGTAACCCCACTATTTAAAAAAGGTGGTAGAGAAAAAACGGGGATTTATAGACCGGTAAGCCTGACATTGGTAGTGGGGAAAATGCTAGAGTCCATTATAAAAGATGTAATAGCAGAGCACTTGGAAAACAGTGACAGGATCGGACAAAGTCAACATGGATTTACAAAAGGTAAATCATGCTTGACTAATCTACTGGAATTTTTTGAGGATGTAACTGGTCGAATAGATAAGGGAGAACCAGTGGATGTGGTGTATTTGGACTTTCAGAAGGCTTTCGATGAGGTCCCGCATAAGAGACTAGCATACAAAGTTAAAGCACTTGGGATTGGGGGTAAGGTACTGACTTGGATAGAGAACTGGTTGGCAGACAGGAAGCAAAGAGTTGGAATAAATGGGTCTTTTTCCGAGTGGCAGGCAGTGACTAGTGGGGTACCACAGGGGTCGATGCTAGGACCCCAGTTATTCACAATATATATTAATGATCTAGACGAGGGAACTAGATGTAATATTTCCAAGTTTGCAGATGACACAAAGCTGGGTGAGCGTGTGTGCTGTGAGGAGGATGCAGAGAAACTCCAGTATGATTTGGACAAGTTGGGCGATTGGGCAGATGCATGGCAGATGCAGTATAATGTGGATAAATGCGAGGTTATCCACTTCGGTGGCAAAAACAGGAAGGCAGATTATTATCTGTATGGCAATAGATTGGGAAAAGGGGAAGTGCAATGAGGTGTCCTTGTGCACTGGTCGCTGAAGGTAAGCATGCAGGTGCAGCAGGCGGTTAAGAAGGCAAATGGTATATTGGCCTTCATAGCGAGAGGATTCGAGTACAGGAGCAAAGATGTCTTGTTGCAGTTGTACAGGGCCTTTGTGAGATCACACCTTGAGTATTGTGTGCAGTTTTGGTCGCCTTATCTGAGGAAGGATGTTCTTGCGTGGAGGGAGTGCAGCGAAGATTCACCAGGCTGATACCTGGGATGGCAGGAATGACGTATGAAAAGAGATTGGGTCGATTAGGCTTATATTCGCTAGAGTATAGAAGAATGAGAGGGGATCTCATTGAAACTTATAAAATTCTAACAGGACTAGACAGACTAGATGCAGGAAGGCTGTTCCCGATGGCGGGGGAGTCCAGAACCAGGGGTCACAGTCTAAGGATAAGGGGTAAGCCATTTAGGACTGAGATGAGGAGGAATTTCTTCATCCAGAGAGTGGTGAACCTGTGGAATTCTCTACCACAGAAGACAGTTGAGGCCAATTCATTAAATATATTCAAGAAGGAGTTAGATATATTTCTTAAGGCTAATGGGATCAAGGGATATGGAGAGAAAGCAGGGACAGGGGTACTGAATTTGCATGATCAGCCATGATCTCATTGAATGGCAGAACAGGCTCGAGGGGCCGAATGGCCTACTCCTGCTCCTATCTTCTATGTTTCTATGAACCTTCTTCTCAAGAAATGCTTTGCCAATGCAATCTTCATTTTCATTTGGTTTTGTTTGTCCTTAAACAACAATGCAGTCAAAATATATTAGCCAGCATGCAAACTAACCTGAATCCATAGCAGTTGGATCCTGAATGTGGCAATTTTAAAAGTACATCATTCTAGATTCCAGTTTAAGCTCCTTTATGAGGGATTTTTGATACCACTTTAATGAAACAATTGTATCAACTCTTTCACTGCTCAGGTGTAATGAAGCAGAACCAAACGTCTGTTTATTGTGAACATTCAAGTGGAAACGGTCATAACCATTATTAACAATTCGTTTCCAACTTTTCAGTTACGTTTAATCTGTTTTATTTGTACTAAATTTGCAGAATGTCACCTGAAAACAACATGTTATTCTTTAAAGCAACAATGATAGCAGCAGAAACAGAAAAGTTAGGAGATGACAATTAGGGTAGTCTCTTCAAACCGGAATAGAGATTTGTGATGAAAGGATTAATAGGGCTGCAGCAATATTTGCCATAATGAGGCCAGTCAGTGTTAGTCAAAATGATTGTCAGAGAAAAAAAATCAATGCACACATAATAGCAAGAATTGTGGTTCCTTGTTAAGAAATCAATACTTCTTCCACAGTTGAAAAAAATAACTGTAGGCTGGGGAGCAGAAGGAAAGTAAGAAAACATTTTTCACTCAATCACTTAAGTAATCATTAGCTTGACTGCATGTCTCATGGATGTTTTGTGGCACTTTTCACGAATGTCTACCACATTCAGGAACAACTGCCACAGACCGACAAGCAAGGAACCGGGAATGGCACAAAGTCAGAGAAGATGCCATCATTTCACAAAGCCTGACCTGCAAACACTTGGTGAAACATTTGACTAGATTTTCATGGGGAAGGCAGGTTGGGGATGGGGGGGACTCTGTTGTGGGCGGGAATCCCGGGAATTCGGGTTTCCTTCAGGCCTTGCCGACTTTAACAGCAGGGCCTGATTTGCATCTGAGGCCTCTGTTTCCCACCTGCAGCCAGCCAGATGGAGAGGCTGGCTGGCTGCGGGTGGGTAGGCCTGTGGCACTAGGTCGCATGGAGGAGGGTGGGAGGGATCGGGTGGGGGATGGAAGAAGATCGTGGCTATTGAGTGACCGGGGTGGGGGGGGATGCGGCGGAGGAAGATCGGGACCAGCCACCAGAGGATCGTGGCCGGCCTCAAGCTGATCGGGGGCACGGGAAGAAGATCATGGCCAGCCACCGGAGGATTGTGACCGGCCTCAGGCTGATTAGTGGGGGGAGGAAGGCGATCAGAGGCCTCATGAGGGGGTCTCCAATTGCGGGGGCTGGATTAGGTAGGGCTCCTGGATCCAGGAGGTAAGTGTAAAGACCCCGCCTTGCTGTAACGACCAGGTATTATGAAGTGTGTAAAACCCATCCAGCTGCAGTTAAAAACAAAATGTAGTTTAAAGAAGAGGCTGCCAGCCTCACTGTAATACTTAAATTGATGTCCCGCTTCCTGGCAGCTGGTTGGTTGCCCGTCCACATCCCGCCTCCGTTAAATTCGGAAGTGGGAGGGTTGGAGGCAGGTTCAGGTCGGGATTCAGATTTTTAACAATTTAACTACCCCCCACACGCCAAACTCACCCTTTTTTTAGGTTAAAATTATCCCCATTCTGATTGTATTGAAACCTCAACCCAGGATGAATGCTATGCCGAATCCACAGCAGATTCAGTCATGACTCATACATAGTTAATACATACATGTGCACAGGCAAGCAGATTTCCTGCTCATGGGTGTCTCTCTGGGCTCCCGGGTTGGGCGAGGTTTTAGCGGTGACACCAGGATTCAGGGTTTCATTGGCTCCTCTCTTTCTTATGATTCTGGCATCTTACTGGTTGCTAAGCATGTCTTTGATAATATATGTGGTTATCATGGGCCAATTAAAAGGCAGTAGAACAAAATGTAACATAAAAGCTACTCAAATCAACAGAATAGCAGTTGGAGAGGCCAAGAACTACATGTCGGAATTAATAGCTACCACTGTTGTGTTTTTGGTAGATGTTAAATCCCGCATGTAGGCCTAGAAATTGGAGTAGGCCACAAACCTGCCAGTGCCACCATGGGCTGAAGATAACAGCCACCTGAAATAATAGCACAGGCAGCACCGGTAAACCTACTGTGCCAGACTCTGTTTCCAGCGCTGATCTCAGCAGGAGCCCCAATGTCGCGTGGCCGTAGTGTCCCTCGAGCAAGAGCAACATTGTCTTAAACCAAGGCTGTCATTTTAGAAAGCAGTGTCGGTCCCTTAAAGGGGAACTGCCTTCTAAAATGGAAAAAAAATAAAATCATTTAAAAATAGGCAGTTTCGAGTCCTTACAGCTCAACTGCCTTCTTGAAAAAAAAAGAAAAATAATTCCCAAATGGCAGTCTTCAGGGGCAAAATTCGGTTGCTTTGTGCCTCCTGTTAGCACCCTAAGAGGCGAGTTGCTGCAGTGCATCTTGTAGATGGTACACACTTCTGTCATGGTGTGGCGGTGGTGGAGGAAGTGAATGTTTAAGGTGGTGGATGGGGTGCCAATTAAGCGGGCTGCATTGTCCTGGATGGTGTCGCGCTTCTTGAGTGTTGTTGGAGCTGCACTCCTCCATGCAAATGGAGAGTATTCCATCAAAATCCTGACTTGTGCCTTGTAGATGGTGGAAAGTAGTCAGGAGGTGAGTCACTTGCCACAGAATACCCAGCCTCTGACTTGCTTTTGTAGCCACAGTGGCTGGTTCAGTGAAATTTCTGGTCAATGGTGACCCTCAGGATGTTGATGGTGGGGGAGTCGATGATGGTAATGATGTTGAATGCCAAGGGGAAGTGGTTAGACTCTCGCTTGTTGGAGATGGTCATTGCCTGGCACTTGTGTGGAGCAAATGTTACTTGCCACTTATCAACCCAAGTCTGAATGTCGTCCAGGTCTTGCTGCATGTGGACACGGACTGCTTCATTATCTGAGGAGTTGCGAATGGAACTTAATACTTTTATCATCAGCAAACATCCCCACTTTGACCATATGTTGGAAGGAAGGTCATTGATGAAGCAGCTGAAGATGGTTGGGCCTAGGACACTGCCTTGAGGAACTCCTGCAGCGATGTCCTGGAACTCCAACAACCACAACCATCTTCCTTTGTGCTAGTTATGACATCAGCCAGGTTTTCCCCGTGATTCCCATTGGCTTCAATTTTACTAGGTCTCCTTGGCGCCAAATGCTGTCTTGATGTTAAGGGCAGTCACTCTCACCTCATCTCTGGAATTCGGCTCTTTTGTCCATGTTGGGACCAAGGCTGTAATGAGGTCTGGAGCCGAGTGGTCCTGGTGGAACCTGAGTAAGTGCATAGACAGAGAGGGATGGGTGCACCTGCAAGATAAGTTGATTTGAGGAGTGATGTGCTGGAGTAGGCTTGAGAAGGCAGAGTGCGGGGTTAGGGTGATACACATATCAGGATGTAGGTGAATGTGGTACTGTACTCAAATTTCCTGCAGTGCTTAAGTCATTAAACTGCTTTCTGCATTGAATCCAGGAATGTGGCACTACACTCCTGTTGCTGACCTCCTCGGCAACCTCCAATCACGGCTTCTTTGTGTCATGTGCAGGCTTCTTCCTCCCATCAGTAGGGAACAGTATCTGCCTCCGGGCCTTACAGCCCCCAACAGCACATCCAGTGAGGTGTCATTGAAGCGGGGTGCAGCCTTTGCCCATCTCGACTCTATACCAGCAGGTCTCCGTGTCAACTTCAAACTCCGTCAACTTGGATGTTTGGAGTGTCCCTTTAAATACTGCAGTTGAAATCACGTCATATGCATCGTCATCATGCCCGCTGATGCTAATTGGATGCCAAACCCAGAAGTAAAATGATAATGAGGTGGCTCAGTTATAAAAAAGCCACAGACAGACGTACTGCACTTACTTCACGGTTTCCCATGCACTATCGTCTCTGTCACCCATCCACCAACCACCCCACACCCCCCTTCTGCCCCGTTCCGCCCCGCCCCACCAGCATGTCTGCACTTTAAAGTCAAGCTCATTTTTGTATTTTCAAAATCAGAAACTGCCCTTTACGCAGAATAAAAAAGTTCATGACACAGAGCCTGATTTTCTAAGAATAGCCAAATTGGTGTTGGCTTACAGGCCACAGGCACATCGGTGACAGCATTGTGGAGGGAAGGCTTCACCAAATTGACACATTTGACGAGTCAATGCCACAAGAACACATTATATCATCAAACATGGGGAAACTCACTCTCGCCCATGCCACCCAAATGCAGTACAACTGACAGCCTGGCGTCTGGCTGAGGTTAACTTTATCAACTCAATATTTATCAGGATTGGCATCACAACATTGGATGCCCTCAATCAGCTTGCAGTCCCTCTACACAATGGAGTATCCACACAGACATAGATCTTCGTCTGGTACATTGATGACTGTATCGGTGCTGTTTCCTGCTCTCGCCCTGAACTAGACAATTTCATTCACTTTGCCTCCAATTTCCACCCTTCCCTCACCTTCACATGGCCCATCTCCGCCTCTTCCCTTCCTCGACTTCTCCGTCTCCATCTCTGGGGATAGGTTATTGACCAACATTCACTACAAGCCCACTGACTCCCACAGCTACCTGGACTACACTTCCTCCCACCCCGCCTCCTGTAAGGACTCCATTCCATTCTCCCAGTGTCTCCGTCTCCGCCGCATCTGCTCCGGCGATGCCACCTTCCACACCAGTGCTTGGGTTTGAGTACAGGAACAAGGATGTCTTGCTGCTGTTGTACAGGGCCTTGGTGAGACCACATCTTGAGTATTGTGTGCAGTTTTGGTCGCCTTATCTGAGGAAGGATGTTCTTGCCATGGAGGGGGTGCAGCGAAGATTCACCAGGCTGATACCTGGGATGGCAGGAATGACATATGAGGAGAGATTGGGTCGATTGGGCTTATACTCGTTGGAGTTTAGAAGAATGAGAGGGGATCTCATTGAAACTTATAAAATTCTGACAGGACTGGACAGACTAGATGCAGGAAGGATGTTCCTGATGGTCGGGGAGTCCAGAACCAGGGGTCACAGTCTAAGGATAAGGGGTAAGCCATTTAGGACTGAGATGAGGAGGAATTTCTTCACCCAGAGAGTGGTGAACCTGTGCAATTCTCTACCACAGAAGGCAGTAGAGGCCAATTCATTGAATATATTCAAGAAGGAGTTGGATATATTTCTTAAGGCTAAAGGGATCAAGGGATATGGGGAGAAAGCAGGGACAGGGTACTGAATTTGGATGATCAGCCATGATCTCATTGAATGGCGGAGCAGGCTCGAGGGGCCGAATGGCCTACTCCTGCTCCTATCTTCTATGTTTCTATGTTTCCGACATGTCTTCCTTTTTCCTCAACTGAGGATTCCCCACTACCGTGG
The DNA here is from genome assembly GCF_052327205.1 of Somniosus microcephalus. NCBI lineage: Eukaryota > Metazoa > Chordata > Chondrichthyes > Squaliformes > Somniosidae > Somniosus > Somniosus microcephalus. Next base: position 57,741,580 of record NC_141001.1, on the reverse strand, counting down.
TTGACATGGCCCTCGACCGTGTCCGTTCTATCTCCCACACTTCTGCCCTCACCCCTGGCCCTCCCTCCCGGAACCACGATAGGGTTCCCCTTGTCCTCACCTTTCACCCCACCAGCCCCAACATTCAACAGATCATCCTCCTCCATTTCCGCCACCTCCAACATGATCCCACCACCAAACGCATCTTCCCCTCCCCTCCCCTTTCAGCATTCCGTAGGGACCGCTCCCTCCGAGATACCTTAGTCCACTCCTGTATCACCCCCAGCACCCCTTCGCCCGGCACCTTCCCGTGCAAGCGCAGAAGATGCAACACCTGCCCTTATACCTCCTCCCTTCCCACTGTCCAGGGCCCCAAACACCCCTTCCAGGTGAAACAGTGATTTACTTGTATTTCTTGCAACCTAGTATACTGGGCCAGAAATTCGTGACCAAATGCGTGAGTACGGTCGGGGTACTCACGCATCTGGCCGTTGGAAATGCCGGCGTTCAGCATGCACAGCGCATGCGGGGAACGCCGGCATTTCCAGTCCTCGGAACAAAGGGGTTCATTGGCACAGCGCGTGCGACTGCACAGGCAGCGCTTGCGCAGTGAACTTCGTAGATTTCATTCATGGATTCAGTGAGGGTAAGTCCTTACAAGTTACACTTGAAAAAAGCAGGTGTAAAGTTGTTCCAAGGCTGCGGAGGAAGATATATTTTATCGTGGAGCTTCTGAAAGGCAATATTTTTGTTTGGGAAAGGGAGGGAAGTTATTTTAAGAAATTTTAAGTAAGTTTTAAAGTTTAAATTTTTTTTTTAAACGGGTTTTCAGAATGGTAGGTAGAAGGAGCAATTGTGGCTGTGAATGGAATGTGAAAATGAGTGTTCAAAAATGAGTAATGTAACATTTCCAGCACTTTTAAGAAAGAAACTTTTCATCAGTAATAAGTAATTATGTATGTATGTCCGCATATATTCCTTTACGTATATGTATGTATGTTTTATATTCCTTTACTAATGTGTATGAATGTATGTTTTTAATTATGATTTTCCAATAAGTTACTTTCTCTGAAAGTCATAATTAAATAATACATTCATACACATAAGTAAAGGAATATATACATAACACGCAAAGGAATATATACAGACATACATACTTTCAGAAGCTCCACGATAATAAATATCTTCCTCTGGAGCAACTGTACCCATGCTTTTTTCATGTGTAAGTTGTAAGGACTTGACCTCACTGAAAGCATGAATGAAAGCGGCAAATTTTACTGCGCACGCGTCCTGCCTCTGAACCCCTTCGTTCAGAGGACAGGAAATGCCGGTTTTCCCCGCATGCGCTGTGCATGCTGAAAACCGGCATTTCCTCCAGCCAGACGCGTAAGTACCCCGACCGTACTCGCGCATTTGGAAGGGAATTACTGGGCCAACATTTTACATGTCAATAAAATGAAAAATTTAACAATTGCACGATTTGCCCCCTTGCATCTGCGACTGAGGGTCCAAGGAGGTGCATTGCGCAAGAGGTCATCGTCGTACATATCCTCACACTGTTCCCTTTCGGGAACTGTATGAAGTGGTGGAAGGATTTATGGCCGTGATTAACGCTCATTCCGTGACTGTAACCATCTTTGAACCAGCCATTAGGGTGGTTAGTCCTATGGCGTGAGGGTTTTACGGGCTCCCACAACCCATCTGAGGGGGGGGCCACCCACACCCACGGACGCAAGTATCCCGCTGGATGTCCACCCAGAATTTATAGTTGGAGCTCCGACTCCACTTGCCGGGACTGTCTGGAGTGGGGTTCGAAACCCTACTCCTTCTGGCCCAGCGGCGGGGATGCTTACTGCTACGCAAAAGGCCCACTCCGCACAAAAGGTGACACCCATACGTTTCCTGCGCCTTTTCCCTCCCCGTGACTGGAGCCCTATGCTGCCACTTGAAAGACCAAGCTATCATCTGCCCTTTTTGCGGCGCCTTTGACTTCTCATTACCAATGATGAGCAGGCGCTGCGCCTCCACCTCCTTGAGGAGATTGCTGAGGTCATCATCAGTTCAATTGTGAGTTCTTTTAATGCCGTGAATTGTGCTCATTCCAGCCATTTCACGTTGCTAATCGGATTGGGCCTTTGGCATAGCGGTAGGATCCCTGCCGCTGGGCCAGATCAGGGTAGGGTTTCGAACCCCGCTCCAGACAGTCCCGGCAAGTGGAGTCGGAGCTCCGGCTCTAAATTCTGGGTTGATATCCAGTGGGATATTTGCGTCCGTGGGTGTGGGTGGCCCCCCCTCCTTGTATAGCTTGTGGGAGCCCGTAAAACCCTCCCGCCATAGGACTAACCGCCCTAATGGCTGGTTCAAAGATGGTTACGGTCACGGAATGAGCGTTAATCATGGCCATAAATCCTTCCACCACTTCATACAGTTCCCCAAAGGGAACAGTGTGAAGACACGTATGACGACGACATTGCTAAATAAATAAATGGAATTTAAAAAATTCTTTTAGGGCTTTTAAAAGTCTTTAAATTGCTTTAATTCTGTTTAAAACTACTTCAGATTCTTCAAAATAATGTAAACATTTTTAAAAGTTTATAAAAGTTACCAAAATCTTCAAAAAACTTCCAAAAACCTATTTAAACTGCTGCTTTGCATGTAAAAATGCTTAGCAGCTTGGCAGAAACAATGGGGGCGTGTCCTGTGAAACTGAGACCTCAAGGGGCGTGTCTCAGTTGCACAGCGCGCTACAGGCTTCGCGCTGGCTGCACTCCTGGGCGGCGTGACGTCATACGCTGCCCGGGATTCTTCTTTTTGAAACACGAATTCCAGGTGTCCCTGGAGGTGATCGGCAGGCGCATCGGGTAAGTGCAAATCGGGACCTTGCACGTGCGGCAAGCCCCGTTCACGAATTTCTGGCCCACTGTATTCACTGCTCACGATGTGGTGGCCTCTACATTGGGGAGACCAAATGCAGATTGGGTGACCGCTTTGCGGAACGCCTCCATTCAGTCCGAAAGGGTGACCCCGAGCTTCCGGTCGCCTGTCATTTCAATTCACCGCTCCATTCCCACTCGGACTTCACCGTCCTTGGCCTCTTACATTGTTCCATGGAAGCTCAGCGTAAGCTCGAGGAACAGCACCTCATCTTCCGATTAGGCACTTTACAGCCTTCCGGACTCAATATCGAGTTCAACAATTTCAGATCATAACCTCGGTCCCTATCATAATTTTATATATTTTTTATCCACACTTTTGGTTTGTGCCTTTTCCTTTTTTTCTCTCCCCCACATGGCAGCTGTCTCTCATTCTGCCAGCGCATTTCACACTTCATCTAGAGCCATCCTTTGTTTCTTTACCTGTCCTATTACCATCTCGTCTCGCCTTGAATATCTCTTATTGGCCCAGTAATTCCGGGCACAACGCGTGAGTAAGGACGGGGTACTCACGCGTGTGCCCGGAGGAATTGCCGGTTTTCAGCATGCACAGCGCATGCGCTGAAAACCGGCATTTCCTGTCCTCTGACCCAAGGGGTTAAGAGGCAGAGCGCGTGCGACTGCACAGGCAGCGCGTGCGCAGTGAAATTCCTTTTTTTTTTCCCCCAGAGTTGCCCGAGTGTAAAGGCCTCCGGTCTTTACGCGTGGAAAAACCAGACGTAAGTATTTAGTTTTTCAGGTAAGTGGGCTTTTAGTACAATGTAGAAGTTTTTTTTCCACAGGTTTGTTATTTTTAAAGAATTTACAGTAAGGTAAGTTTAAATTTATTTTTTACAAAAAATTGATTAATTGTTTAAAACATTTTAAAAAACTTATTTATAGTTAATATAATCAGTGGGATGTTTTTTAAAATTTTATTTAAAGTTAAAGTAGTGTTTTGGCAGCCCATACTTTTCATGAGTTTGACAGTTCTTACTCTCAAACTCATGAATGAGTTTCCCCTCCCCTGATTGGCTGCACAGTGCTCACCTGATCCCAGCCGGCACATCGCACTAACTACGCCGCTGGATCAGGTAAGCACAGCGCGCCGACAGCTGAACTGGGCCTGTGACAGGAAATGCAAGCAGGCCCGGGCTTCAGATGTCGGCGCGCAGGGTGAGTGCACATCGGGGGCTTGCACGCGGGGCAAGCACCCGATCCTAATTTCAGGGCCAATGTCTCTTCACCTCCCACAGACCTTCCCTTTAGTTCTTTCATCCCCTCCCCATTTCCCAGCCCCCAATCTTGCTTTTTAATCTGTTTCATTCCCTGCTTTTTTCTCAGTCCTGACGAAGGGTCTTCGACCTGAAACGTTAACTCTATTTCTCTCTCCACGGATGTTGCCTGGCCTGCTGAGTTTTTCCAGCGTTTTCTGTTGTTATTATAGATCAAAAGATCTTTGAAGTACGGGGCTTTCAGCAAATATTTACATTAGCCCCTTAGTTTCTGTTTCAAGGCAAGGGTGAGTCTGATTGGATACTAGATGGCCTCTTTCCTTTTTCCTGGAAACAGCTTTCTTCACATATTTCGTATGTTGCACTGATCACTAAGATGCTACAGGAGTATACTCAAACTGGGTGAACCTAATTTTGGCCACTCTGTACTTGCTCCATCAGGCTTCACTCCTGGTAATTCTGGTAATAAGGCCGACCAGCATTTCTTCTTCTGCTGGTAGGGTTTGCATGAGCTGAGGAAAGGAGAGGGTGAATTTTCTGCATGCAAAGTCTTAGCAGTTTCAGTTGATGGCATGCCTGTTGAATGGCACTGATTTCTGGACCAAAGACTTTTGGGGGAGAAATTCATTATCGCCCAGGAGTGGGCGCTAACTTTGGAAAAGTTTGAGATTTAGCACCAGGCGCTAATGAATCTCGCTGCACACAACATTCAGTGTCATCGCTCCGAGAAAGGATGGGAGCGCTAAATCAAGCGCTAATAACCTAGCTCAGTGGTGTGAGACTCAAAGCACTAAGCAATTTCAGGTGCAGATTAATCACTAGTCATCATTGCCACGACTCTTTCCAGTTCTTAAAGGGAAGGTTCAATCATGCTGCAGAACCTCATTCTCAGCATTGCTGGTTCTGCAGCTGTCTCAGCAAGCAGCAGAAGGCCAAGGAGAAGAACCGGACCACTGAAGGAGGTATCATTATGGCAGATCAACAGCCCAGGGAGAAAGCTCGCAGATTCTGCGACCAAGCATTGGAGGCATTGGTCTTCACTGTGGAGAGACGGAGGGCAGTGCTCTACCCGGCAAGTGGCAGGAGGCCCTCGCTGCAAGACTTCCGCGCCATGTGGAGGGAGGTAGCCCAGCAGGTCTCGGGCAGCACTGTGGTCCCCAGGACCCCCACACAGTGGAGAAAGAAATTTAACGACCTCACTCGGGTGGTCAGGGTGAGTCAATGCTTCAACAAATGCTACATACTGTAGTGTATGTAACCTGTACCACCTTAAGAGGATACCTTAAGGTGATGGACTACTTTCTGATGGCTCCTGTACAATGTAGTACCGGTGGTGACCACACCGGTATACAAGCCCTGTGGAGCAAAGTGTATTTCAGTTCAGCCCTGACCCTCAGTTACTAAAGACCTGTTTAAGTATTCTGTAGTCTGTGTCCAGTTATTCAGCATAGCTACATTTGAAAGCACAGACTCAACAGTGGCGACGAATCTGATCGTACCTAGCAGCAGTTTTGCATCCAAGGAAGCTTCGTCCTCAGAACGGGTGTCGAAAAGGGACATCCGCCCTCAACATCCTGCTGAGCACTGCATCGCACGGGAGGCCATCGGGAACCCGGGTTGGTTTGCTGGCCATGAAGTCCACCATCAGCAACAGGCAGTGATCATCCCTTCTACGACAGCGGCGGGTAAGCCCGATCGAGCAGCACGAAGGGGAAGTCGGCCGAGTTGTCAGTGGGAGAAGGGGAGGGAAAATGAAGAAAAGGGCGGAGAACACGACCGCGGCCGGTGTCAGGGGCCGGACTGCAATCGGGGCAGAGACGCGCAGCAGCCAGAAAAGCGTTGATGTCCACGAGGACCGCGGGAGCGGCGGGGAACAAGAGCAGCAGCGTCAGGGGAAATAAAGGACCGCTGGGAGGCGAGAACGGCAACAGCGCGGTAATCGCCATTGTTAGTTGGCGGGGGAAGAAGACAAGCGCGGGAAAAGCCGCCAAGCGCGGGAAGCCGCCATTTTGAAAAATAAAATAAAGGAAACTCAACAAGGATGCCAAAAACGGGTAACATCACTGCTTTTGATAGCGATGTGGAAGATTGGGCCACTTATGTGGAACGCGTTGAAGTTTACTGTACAGCGAATGAGGTACCGATGGATAAGAAAGCACTAACCCTATTAAACTCGATGGGTGCGAAGACGTACGGGTTATTAAGGCACCTTGTAACACCAGATAAACCGGTAGGAAAGAGTTTCGCGGATATTGTTACTATCCTGCAAGAGCATTTAAACCCCACGCCACTGCTGATAGCGGAACGATTTAAATTTTACAAAAGAATTCAACTTAAAGAGGAAAGCAACGCTGAATTCTTAATCGAACTGCGCAAGTTATCAAAGTACTGTCAGTTCGGTACAGGACTAGCAGACGCTCTGAGAGATAAGTTTGTGTGTGGGCTACTAAGGGAAGGAACCCAGAAGCGACTGCTAGAGGAAAAGGATCTTACACTGGACAAAGCTTTCAGCATTGCAGCATCGCACGAGGCAGCAGCACGAGCCACTGCAGAAATGCAGCAAAGGCCATTGGAATTCAGCACCAATGAAATGGCATTGGGCGCAGTAAAGTGCTATCGTTGCGGAAGGACAACGCATGACCAGAACCAATGCTGGTTCAAAGATAAAGAATGCAGGCAATCTGGCAAACTTGGTCACATAGCGAGAGTATGCCGGTCAGGAAAGAAGACCAGCAACAAAAAGTCGCCGCAGGTGAAGTACAAAAAAGTACACAAGGTGACAGAACAGTTCGGATGAACAGAAGACGGATTCAGACTCCAGCAGTAAGGAACTGGGTTGTCTAAAAATACATAATGTGGGTAACACAGCAGACCACCAAACTATCTGGGTCATGCTTCGGATAGCAGGAGTCCAAGTGAAGATGGAATTGGACACTGGATCGGCATTGACGGTCATGAATAAGCAAGATTACAAAAGGTTATTCTCACACATTCCCCTGAGGGATACGGAGATTGTATTGAAAACATACACGGGGCAAAGAGTATACCCCATCGGAAAGATAAAGGTAAAGGTGGTCTACAATGGTAAAGAAAGTCAGGAAATGGACTTGTATGTGTTACCTGAGGGAGGTCCGCCACTACTGGGATGGGAATGGATCCGGAGAATAAATGTGGACTGGCATTCCTTACAAGCACTAACTGTAGATTCCTGTAAAGAGGACGACGTCAAACCTAAACGACTTTCCAAAATATTGGACGATGCTAAGGAGGTGTTCCAACAGGGACTGGGAACACTGAAAGGAATTACGGCAAACATCAAGGTTGAAGAACATGCAAACCCAAAATTTTTCAAAGCCAGACCGGTACCTTATGCGGTACGACCTGCTGTGGAAGCAGAGCTGGAAGGGCTAGAACGTTCAGGAGTACTGTCAAAGGTGGACTGGAGCGAATGGGCCACACCCATTGTTCCCGTCATGAAGCGTTCGTTGAGCAACAAGCCGGGGGAACCTGGGAAGGTTCGCATCTGTGGCGATTTCAAGATCACTGTTAATCCGGTTCTTCACACGGTGCAATATCCGCTTCCGCGGATTGAGGATCGCTTCGCTGTCTGGCGGGAAACACTTCACCAAGATAGACCTGGCGCAGGTGTACCTACAGATGGAAGTTGATGAAGCGTCACGCCAATATCTCACGATCAACACACATAAGGGCTTATATCGGTATAACAGACTGGTTTTTGGAGTGGCATCGGCTCCAGCGATTTGGCAAAGGGCCATGGAGCAGGTATTGCAGGGAATTCCAGGCACTCAATGCTACCTGGACGACATTCTGATTACAGGAGATGATGATAAGGAACGCCTCGCGAATTTGGAGCAGGTGCTCACCAGATTGAAAGAATATGGACTCAGAGTTAATCGCCAGAAATGTGAGTTCTTTCAGAAGCGAATCTCGTACTGCGGCCACGTCATTGACCAGGAGGGGCTTCATAAGTCACCTGACAAGATCGAAGCTGTTGTGAAAGCTCCCGCTCCGGAAAATGTATCCCAGTTGAGGTCGTTCCTTGGGTTGATTAACTATTACCACAAGTTTCTTCCAAATTTATCCACGGTGTTACACCCGCTGAACGCTCTTTTGCAAATGGGAGTACCATGGAAGTGGAGCGAGGACTGTAAGCGGGCTTTTCAAAAAAGCAAGGCACTGATCACCTCTAAGGAAGTGTTGGCTCACTTTAACCCAACGCTGCCTATTCGCTTAGCTTGTTGCCAAACGGCTTGGAAAGGCCGGTCGCGTTCGCATCCAGATCATTGACCTCCGCAGAGCGCAACTTTGCTCAGATAGATAGGGAGGCTCTCAGCCTCGTGTGGGGAGTTAAGAAATTTAACCATTACCTGCAAGGCCAAAGGTTTACGCTGCTGACAGATCACCAGCCGTTGGTTTCCATTTTTAACCCTAAGAAGGGTGTTCCGGTTATGACGGCGCAGAGGCTTCAGAGATGGTCCCTTTTCCTAGGGGCACATCAATATGATATCGAATTCAAAGGTACAAAGCAACATGGTAATGCTGATGGGCTGTCGCGCCTGCCACTACCTACAGCGGAAGAGGCACCGGCAGTTGACCCTGTCGAGATATTTCACTCGACCATCATCGAATGCTTACCAGTCACCAATGCAAGTATTGAGAGAGAGACCCGAAACGACCCGACACTGTCTCGGGTCTACGATTTGACAGTGAAGGGATGGCCTGCACATGGCGAACCACTGTTACCTGCATTCTCAGCCAGACGAGAACAGCTGTCCGTCTGTCAAGGAACATTGATGTATGGAACAAGGGTGATTATTCCTCCTAAATTAAGGGAGAGAGTTCTGAAGGAACTGCATGAAGGTCATCTGGGGGGAGTCAAGATGAAAAGCCTTGCTAGGGCTTATGTGTGGTGGCCAGGTATCAACAAACAAATAGAGGGTCTGACTAAAAGCTGCTCAGGGTGCCAAAAAGTTCAAAACGCACCTCCAATTGCACCGCTGCATCCGTGGGAATGGCCTTCAACCCCATGGCAACGTGTGCATATCGACTTTGCAGGTCCATTCATGGATTCCATGTTTTTGATAGCGGTAGACGCACATTCTAAATGGCCAGAAGTGATTAAGATGTCGACCACTACCTCTGAAAAGACGATCGCAGTTCTAAGAACCATATTTGCAAGGAATGGGTTGCCGGAACAAATATGTTCAGACAACGGACCACAGTTCGTGTCAGAAGAATTCCAGAAATTCATGAAGAATGGGGTGAAACACTATACATCTGCCCCATATCATCCGGCTACCAATGGGTTGGCCGAGAGATTTGTACAAACGTTCAAAAAGGCGATAAAGGCCATGAGCGAAGACCATATTCCACTACAACACAAGGTGGACAATTTCCTGATGGCATATCGAAACGCCACGCATGCAGTGACAAATCAAAGCCCTGCCATAATGTTCTATAACAGGAGGTTGCGGTCCCGGTTGGATTTGTTAAAACCCAATGTGCGTAGGGAAGTCGAAAACAAGCAATTCCAGCACGTAAATAACAAGGCCACTCGGAGTTTCGAAATAGGACAACCAGTGTTGGCCAGGGACTATAGGAATGATAAATGGCAATCCGGAACAATTCGTGCCCGACAAGGACCCTTGATGTACACGGTAGACGTTGGTGAGAACGTAATACGACGTCATGCTGACCAACTTGTGGAATTGAGAACAAGGGTCGACCCCATGTCTACGGCAGAGACACCAGTTGAAGAAGTTATTGAGCCTGTAGCATCTACCTCAGACTCGAACGTACATGATGATGTTCAATCCATAGGAGATCAAATGGATGAGTCACCCCAGCAACGAGAACCAGAGACCCCTGAAAGGCGTTATCCGGCCCGGATCAGGAGGCCTCCTCAGAGACTGAATCTTTGAACAGTTTTGTGTGAAAGTTGTATATATGTTATCCATGTTATGTTTAAATTGGGGTGTACACTGTTAAGCTAAAAGGGGAGGAATTGTAGTGTATGTAACCTGTACCACCTTAAGAGGATACCTTAAGGTGATGGACTACTTTCTGATGGCTCCTGTACATTGTAGTACCGGTGGTGACCACACCGGTATATAAGCCCTGTGGAGCAAAGTGTATTTCAGTTCAGCCCTGACCCTCAGTTACTAAAGACCTGTAAGTATTCTGTAGTCTGTGTCCAGTTATTCAGCATAACTACATTTGAAAGCACAGACTCAACACATACCACCATCTGAGCCACAATCTGCAGACACTGACCAAAGCACCACACTCCCAACACTCACCCACCAACAATCTCTACCTACCAACACTCACACCCACATCTCACACCTTGCACAAAATGACAGCTATTCAACTATGGCAGGCACATCTCCCAAACACATTGCTTCACACTCACTCACACACTTTCCTCTCTCTTATAGGCCAAGGTCACTCACAACAGGAGGGAGCCGGAGCACACAGGCAGGGGACAAGCCAACACCCAACCACTTTCTAAGCTGGAGGAACGAGCGCTGCAAATCATTGGGCGTCAGGTGGTGGGCGCAATGGCCACCAGCGACGTTGACCCCCTTGGGGACAACAGCAGTATGTTCACCCCACTCCTTCTCACATACCACTTCCCCCTCACCACACAAGCCTTTCTCACTTGCGAGCTAATCATGCTATATGCATGCCTTTCTCCCTTCCTGCCCCCCTCCCCTCACCTTAATCCGACACGTGTGCCTTTATGCTTTCAGATAATGAGCAAGCACCTGAGCAGCCTGTCCCTGAGGGCACCATAGAGAGCGAGGAGGAAGAAGAACACACCGCGCCACTACATGTCTCACCTGCAGACACCAGCTTAGATACTGGCACTACACGTTCTTTAGATGCCAGTATAGCAGTGGGATCTGCACAGGGGACGAGCGGGCTGCAGCTAGGCCAGGGGGAAAGGGTAGCTTGGGAGTCAGCTCACCAGAGTGCGAGTTCTGCTGCACAGGACTCATATGAGGACCTCGATGGGGAGATCTTTAGAAGAAGGGTGATGGGCATGCACATGGAGATGATAGGTGCAATGGCAAGGGTGCCTTAGAGCCTCTTGGCAATGGTAATTCCACTCCAACATTGCACACCATGGAGCCCATCATTTGCAGTCTGCAAAGGATGGTGGACTCCCAGAGAGACCTTGGTGACCCAGACTTCATGCCGCGTGTGATGGGCGCTCTGGCTGCTTCCATTGCAGCACAGGCGGAAGCCACGCAACGTCTTAGTGCTGTAATGTAGTCTGTGCTTGGTGCCATCGATTCTCAGACTGCTCTCATGCAGTCTCGGCTTGATGCCACGCAAGCTCTGACTGTTGCCATTGTGGCTGGGTTGACCACCGTCCACTGGGGCTTTCACGGTGTCGCAGCAGGCCAGCAATCTGTGCTCCAGCAGATTGGTAGTGATGCTGAGGTGCTGCCCGGGGGAGTGCTAGTGCGTCAGTGCAGCAGGAAGCTGCTGTCCTCTCTCAGGAGGGCAGCATTCCTGCTCCCACCGCTGCCACTCCGCCATCGCCCTTGTCGCGGCCTCTCATCCAGCCAGCCCAGACTGCTGCCGCCTATGCTGAGGTGGTACAGTCTACAGCCAGGCCTTCCAGGCTCAGAGCTGGTCAAGGGCATCCTGCAAGGCCAGCTGAAGTCTCCTGCGCATACACTCAGCAGCCTTTCACCAGCCCTGCTGCAGCCACTGGGCCAACATTTCGTAGGAGCACTAGAGTAGGCAAAGGCACAGTAACAAGGGGCACTAAGGGATTGCACAAGGGTGAATAGCTAATATTGTTGTTGTAAATCTTCTCCTTCTTAGGCAGTCCCTCGGAACCGAGGATAATTTGCTTCCACATTAAAAATGAGTTCGCAGGTGACTGATGAGCCCAATGCGGGGCCTACAGTCTCTGTCACAGGTGGGGCAGACGGTGGTTGAAGGGGCGGGTGGGTGGGGTGCTTGGGTTGACGTGCGCTGCCTGCGCTCGGCTTCCGCTTGCTCCTGGCGAAGAGACTCGAGGTGTTCGGCGCCTTCCCGGATGCTTCTCCTGCACTTTATGCGGTCTTGGGCCAGGGATTCCCAGGTGTCGATGGGGATGTTACACTTTTTCAAGGAGGCTTTGAGGGTGTCCTTGAAGCGTTTCCTCTGCCCACCTGGGGCTCTCTTGCCGTGCCGGAGCTCCGAGTAGAGCGCTTGTTTTGGGAGTCTCGTATCGGGCAGGCGGACAATGTGACCCGTCCATCGGAGCTGATTGAGCGTGGTCAGAGCTTCGATGCTGGGGATGTTGGCCTGAGCAAGAACACTGATGTTGGTGCGTCTATCCTGCCAATGGATTTGCAGGATCTTGCGGATCTTGTTGTAAATGTGTTCACTGATTATTGATAAATTTATTAATTGGCTTTGGATGATTTTGTGGTGTCTCTCATTTCAGCTTTGTGCTGTGATATGGTCTGCGACAGGGATGGAATGATGGGGATGTGGTGAGCAACAGGGATCTTGGGTTTAATTAATTGGAACTGCAGTCTGATGAGGCAGTCACGGACCGCCTTTCCAGAAGGCCGATTGAGTGGCTGCCTCCTCCCTCATTCCTGTTCCTCATCCTCCTCGTCTTCCTCTTCCTGCTCGTCCTCCTCCTCCTCCTCCTCCTCTCCCTCTTCCTCCTCCTGAGGTGGTCCCGCAATCCCTGGTTGGAAGAGCTGGGCCCTCATGATGGCCAAGTTGTGGAGCATGCAGCAGACCACGACGAAATGGGACACCCGCTCAGTGGAGTACTGGAGGGCTCCTCCCAAGCGGTCAAGGCAGCGGCACCATTGCTTGAGCACCCCGATGGTCTGCTCGATGATGTTCCTGGTGGCAGCATAGCTCTCATTATATGAGTGCTGGGCAGGAGTGTTGGGGTTGCATTGTAGCTGCTGGTTTGACCTTTACTTTCCCTCTTTATGTGTACTCTGTTAAAACAAGCTGTGGTAGGCAGATTGGCCTAGAAATTCAGTATAGCCACGTTTGGGGCGCTACAGCCGGGCGGCCGCTAAAGTTTGCGCCTGGCGCAACTTCGCGCCACCTTCGCCGATATTCAGTGGCATCGCCCCAAGAGGTTGCTGCTGCGCTAAAGCAGGCGATGCACGACTATCATTAGGCGCTAAGCCGGCGATCCGGGGCGCTAACATCGAGGACGGGCGCAGCGCAGGTGCGGCGAGTTGCTCAATGAAGGCAGACAAGGGTCGACTTGTTTGGTTGCCGTGCCCTGCACACTGCAGCCCTGAAGCAAGGCCTGACCATTGCTGGTTCATCAGTTCTACGCCCTCAACCATGGGGAAGCCCGCTATTCTTCCAAAGCCGATTGCACGCTCTTGCTGCTTGTCCAGGGTCATGGGGAAGGAGATGTACTGACGTCTCCTTCTGAAAAGGGCATTGTTCACCTGGCGGATGCAGCAATGTACCGCGAACTGGGAGATGTTGGCAATGTCCCCAGTAGCGGATTGGAAGGAGCCAGTGGCTTCGAAGTTGAGAGCCACCGTCACCTTCACTGCCACTGACAGAGACGTCCTGCTCCTCAGCTGTGGCTGCAGATCTGTGTGAAGCAGGTGGCAGATCTCAGTGACCACCTCCCTTCTGAATCGCATCCTCCGAACACACTGCTCCTCAGACATGTTCAGATATGAGAACTGCTGGCGGTATACCCTGGGTGGGTAAGGCCTCCTGTGCCGACGCCTGTTGGCCAATCTCCGTCTGGCCATGACTGGCACTCTCTCACGGCGTCTCTGATCCCTTTGAATGCAATGCAGAAAGCCAATGTTTCCACCCATTGCAGCCCCCATTATATGTGGCGACTCAAGGCTATGGCACTGAAAGTGAAATCCAAGTGCAAAGCTCTGGCCTGAAGCCACAAGTACCTGTGCAATCGCTGAGTCAAAGCAGAAAGCTCTCTGCCTTTGTCTCTCTCCAAATATCCGTCTCTCACACAGAGGGATTGGCACAAAATGGCTGCCACTTATACTGCAGGAGGAGTCCCCTTTAAATAGCGCCCCCCGCGCCCCGCAGCGACTGGGAACCGTTCCCCTCTACCAGTCGCTGGGGGCGCCAGGCGCAAAGAAGGGCGGCGCCACTGAATTTCCGGTTCGGGGCGCACAAAGGGCGTTGCACGACGAAATGACGTCAGGATCTGCGCGCGCAAAGGCTTTGCGCCGCCGCTAAATCTTTACTGAAGTTGGGGAGAGGTGCAGATCGCGCTGCGCCCGGCCACTAGCCGCCTAGCGCCCCACATCTCCTCCTCCTAAGGCGCTAGCGGCTGGCGCAAACAACTGAATTTCTAGGCCATTATGTCTAAACTTGTCATGTACAAACTGGGAGCTGTGTTGGGGTATTGCTAATCCTCTGAAGAGCTGGGTGAGGGAAGTAGAAAGATATAAATTCAAATAAAGGGGAAAAATACTTGAACAGCAGAACAAGGAAAGGGTAACGTTTTTGGACTTCAATAACTGGCAAGCCAAGCAAACAGCAAATTCTACAAGGTGGACAAGACAAAGTTGACACCCTGATTTCAACCAACTTAAGTTCTCCTACAAATTGAGTTAAACTATCCTGAGTAAAGAACACAGCATATGAGCCTCAAATTGTATTTTTAAAAAGGATTGGTAAAGAACATTTTATCTAGTAGCGCTATTCTGCAGTGCTGGGAAGACCTATTAAAGTTAAGACATAGAAAAATAGGAGCAGGAGTAGGCCATTTGGCCCATCGAGCTTGCTCCGCCATTCAGTATGATCATGGTTGATCCTCTATCTCAAAAAGCTACTGATAAATATATTGGATGCCTGTCCCATTTGCACTGTTTGCTGGAAAAAAACATCGTGAATGCACAGAAGAAAGTCACAATATATTATGAGACAATTCAACCAGTCTCAGATCAGCTATTTTCACAGTCCCCACATGAAGCGTGACTGGGGGCCTGAAAAGCTAATAATGTCTGAACCAAAAGCAGATGGTTGGTAACTATGGATGTTATGTGTGAGGAGTGTCATATGAGAGATTCATTACTGGAAAGAAAGAAATTATAAGCAAAACCTGTACTTCTCTCCAACCAGATCTTATCTTCACCCAAGTCAGTTTCCAGTGTAAAATTGCCAGGGAATGTTTTATGCTTCACCACACATCTGTACTTAGTATGATCATCCAACGTTGGTTCAATTCTTATTTTACTGGAAACACTGAATGTTCCATCACATCACTGTTCTTAACTAGATCCTCAGTAGATTGATTTGTTGAAACATATTCCACTTTTCCATTTGATAACTTTAACCAACTGATGTCGAGCTGCTTAGGATAAAATTCCTTAACGTCACATGTCAAAGAGGTCTCTACTTCATTTGCAGTCGTAACTTTTTGTTTGGACATGCTGACTTTTGGTTGGACGGTGTAAGAGAGAACAGGATATGTTAGCTGTTAGTACATCACCATATATCAAGCTAGATCTTACTGATTCTTGCTCTGAGAAACTAGAAAAATACAACCTAGCTGTTTTATCAGAAAAACTGCTGTGCTGCTTCTGTCCTTTACATCCACCATGCCTTTTACTTGGTTTTTTAAAAACTTTTTCCCCCATCTGTGTTGAAGACTCTGTGGGGGGTGATTTTATGTCCAAACATTTTCTGTCTACGTCTATTTTGGGTGCAGATGGGGAGTAGAAGAAGGGAATCAGGTAAAAAGGAGTCCCACTGGATTGCCACCTAATCTCAGCCCTCGAGCAACTTCAAGAACATCAGCGTCACTGAGATGAATGACACCTCAGTCCTCGAAGCTCCATTAGTACAGTCTCAGCCACAAAGCTTCCAACTCCACTTCACTGAAATAGTGCCACACAGGAGGTTAGGATCATAAATGGAAAGAGTTGAGGCACAAGGGGTAGTCACGGTGATAAGAGGTAGTAGTAATCGTGGCAGTAGGGCACAATGAAAGGACAATATGATATTACACATGTACTTTGCTGGCAGTTTTGTGTTTTTGTGTATTTCTTTCCAGGAAGGCCTTCTGTCATCCCTCCTATATGGTGTTTAATGTTTGTAATTGTCCTCTTCCACAGGTGATATCAGAGGTATTACAGATTAGGTGAACGATTGTCTGAGAGCAAGGCAAGGGATCATGAAGGGTTTTATTGTGTCATGCAGATGGAGGGCATCCTTTGCATTGGATGATCAGTAAACTAGCGAGAAACATAAAAACAGACTATAAAACCTTCTATTGTATGTAAAAAAGAAAATATTAGCGAAAGTAAATGTGGGTCCCTTACAGGCTGAGACAGGAGAAATTATAATGGGGAATAAGGAAATGGCAAAGAAATTAAACAAATACTTTGGGGTCGATTTTCCTGGAGCCGTCAGGCAGGGTTTCAGGCGTGTGGGGGGGGGGAAATCGTAAAAATAGGGGGTCGCGACCCCCCCCTGCCCCGCCTGATTCCCCGCCCCGTCCGACTTTCACCCCGGTGTTTCAATCTGACCCAAATCAGTCCCGCCCACAGCTGGCGGGACTGGACGTAGGAAGCCTAATCACCAATAATTGGCATCTTTAATGCCATTTTAAGGGGCTCTTGCTATTTTCAGCCTTTTCCCACGCTAAACATGCCTGGTGGGAACCCTGCTGATGAAACCTGGCGTGAACAATGTCGGCTTGCTTACTTTCAGCTGCAGGTCAATCAGGGAGGAAGAGATTTAATCAGACAGCATTTGTAGGTTGCAGGACCTTGTTGTTTCAGGCTTGGGGCAACTTGTTCAAGGCTTAGGCACAGCTGTGGAAGGTTGGAACCTCACACACTTCTCCAGTGTGAGCTCCTGGGACGCCCCTCTCACCACCCTCACTCAGCGCTTCCTCAACTGAGGCACCTACCAGAAGCATGGGAGGCCTTTTTTTCCTTCCCCTCTTGGCATTAGAGGACCTCCAGCCCCAATCGCGAAATGACACATGCCACAACTGCAGAAGTTGCCATCTGAAATTTTATTTACAATAACCAACTGAAGGCATTTTAAAATAAAGACAACATTTCACCCAAGTGACTACCCTTGTGATTAGTGGTGCTTTATTTTTCTCTTACGCGTGCTCCTACATAGTGGTTCCCCTGTGGCTTCAGCAGATGTGGAGGCCCCTTGCTCACTTTCCTGCTGCTCCTGTCTCAACACCTTTGGCGGGCATCCTCTGGGGTGGCGAGCCTGTGAGGGCTCGCCAGCAGTCTGCTGCTCCTGCAGCTGTGCAGGGGTTGAGACCTCTATCTCCGTTGGGTGTGGACTCTGGCGGAGCTCTGACCGAGGGCTGTGCAGTGTCATGGAAGTGTGAGTGCTTGGATAGGAGCCCCCACTCCCTTGAGGTCGGCCACCAACCTCCCTCTCATGGGTCAGGTCCCCCTCAGTGCCTGCAAGTGGCTTGAGAGCAGCTTGCTGCACATCAGGGGGGCCATGGGGACCCATTTCTACAATGGCAGTCCTACTCAGAGGGCCTGCCATGGAGGCTTGGTTTCTCTGCTCAATAGCTGACCATCACTCCTCCAGAGATGTCAGTCTATTCTGAACACTCACCATGTTTTCAACACTCTGGCGACTTAGCTCCTCCATGGCCGTAGCCATCCTCTCCTCTACTGTAGCCATCCTTTCCACGGAGGTTGCCATCCTTTCCGTGGTGATGCGTTCATGCGCCAATGACTCCACAAAGGCTCTGCTCATGTTCGCTATGGACTCCTCCATTCGCTCCACACTCGCAGCGACCCTGGAGACAAAACCTGCCAGAGGCTCCTGCATCTGTGCATGGAGATCCATCACCTCTTCTCCTGCGGATGGATCCAGAGGCAGAGGGTCGACATGCAGCAGAGCTGAGCTGGCAGAGTCCTGCGCCCTCCGACGAGGACTCTCCACTGCTGTCCCTGTCTCCACCATCTGCTGATGCTCACTTGTGAGCTGTGATACACCAGGTGACAACACTACTCTATCTTGCGAAGGTCCCACCGAGGTGTGAGTGTCTGCGCTGGTGCTGGGTGCGCTGAATTCTGCTGACGCTGCGCCCTCAGAGGTGGGAGCTTCCTCTGAGGCATCTGGCTGCTCAGCCTCTTCCTCCTCCGCAGTGGGGACGGGGGCTTTGGATGATCCTGTGGGGGAGTAAAAGAAAGAGTTAGAGATGTGATGCCAAGGTTACATGCACATTGGATTTTGCAGATGTTCATAAGTCCAAATGATGTAGCTTCAGAATCATAATAGCGACTCATGCTATGTCAATGAGAGAGATGGAAAACTATTCTGTCACCAGCTTGCGGGCCTGCCCCTGTCTCTCCTTCCCCAGCTTCCGCAGCCACATCAGCTCCGACAATTTCCAGGACTCCTTCCTCCCAGGGGGTCAGATGGGCTATTGAGGGTGGGCCTCCTCCAGTCCTGGCTTGCTCTCTGTTGTTGTGAGCTCTATTTTCCTGCAATGAGGGAGACAAGTGGAGTTTGAGTGAGAATGAAGGAGTGAGTATAGAGATTGCATAGCAAAGATATTTAGAGGGAGACAAAGATGGTGTGAGGCTGCAAGACAAAGGGCCCTCCCTGTGTGTTGTCAGTTGTGCTCAAAGCATCAGAGTGAGAGGGAGTGTGAGGGCTGCATGGTGGAATAGTTATGTGAACATGAGCATAGAGAGAGAGGGAATGGGTAAGGGTGCATGGATGCGACTGTGAAGTGGGATGTGGAGGAAGAGAGTGCTAAAGCTGAGTGCTGGTGGGGAAAGGCAATGGGGATCAGTTTGAGGGTGATGGAAACTTCATACTTACTTTTCCTGTGCGGTGAAGGTCATGGAATCGCTTCCAACACTGTATCCAGGTTCTTCTGGTGACTCCCAGCGAGTTGACATCTGCTGCCACCTGCATCCATGCAGCCTTGGTCTCAGTGGGAGGTCTCTTCCTCCCTGACCTAGGGAAGAGGACCTCCCTGTGGGCCCTCTCCCCACCCAATAATGCCTGCAGTCAAGCTTCGTCGAATTTGCTGCCAGCTCGGGGTTTGGCACTGGCCACAGCTGCTGCAGGCTCCTCTGCCATCCTGTGTGGTTCGTATGGAAGCCTGCAGAGGCTGCAATGCTTGCTATAGACTTTAAAAGCACCACGAATGATGACATCATACTGTGGGGCTTTCTGACTGGAAATAGTCAATTAGCAAGGGTTCCCACACGCTGGAAATGAATTGGCCAATTGAGGGAAAATTGCATCAATCTGGCAGACCCATTTACATTCGTGTGGGAACCCCGACATTCGGGGAACCTGACAATTCCCCGCACCTGCAGGAAAATTGACCCCTTTGTGTCTGTCTTCATGGAAGAAGATGCAAAAAACTTCCCAGAAATAGTGGACAACCAAGGGCCTAGCGAGAATGAGGATCTGAATTAGTAAAAAAGTAGTGCTGGAGAAATTAATGGGACTGAAAGCCAATAAATCCCCTGGACCTGATGGCCTACATCCTAGAGTTTTGAAAGAGTTGGCTATAGAGATAGTGGATGCATTGGTTGTCATTTTCTAAAATTTCATAAATTCTAGAACTGTTCCCGCGGATTGGAAGGTAGCAAATATAACCCCACTATTTAAGAAAGGAGGGAGAGAGAAAAGGGGAACTACAAACCAGTTAGCCTGACATCAGTAGTAGGGAAAATGCTAGAATCTATTCTTAAGGACGTGGTAACAGGGCACTTAGAAAATAATAATAGGATTGGGCAGAGTCAGCACAGATTTATGAAAGGGAAATCGTGTTTGACAAATCTGTTAGAGTTTTTTGAGGTTGTAACTAACAGAATAAGTAAGGGTAAACCAGTGGATGTGAAATATTTGGATTTTCAGAAGGCATTCGATAAGGTGCCACACAAGAGGTTATTTAACAAAACGAGGGCTCATGGGATTGGGGGTAATATACTTGCATAGATTGAGGATTGGTTAATGGACAAAAAACAGAGTAGGAATAAATGGGCCATTTTGGGGTTGGCAGGCTGTAACTACTGGGATACCGCAAGGATCAGGGCCTCAGCTATTCACTATCTACATCAATGATTTGGATGAGGTGACCACATGTAATAAATCCAAGTTTTCTGATGATACAAAGCTGGATGGAATGTAAGTTGTGAGGAGGATGCAAGGAGGCTTCAAGGGCATATAGACAGGCTAAGTGAGTGGGCAAGAACATGGCAAATGGAGTGTGATGTGGAGAAATGTGAAGTTATCCACTTTGGTAGTTAAAACAGAAAATCAGAGTGGGTTGGGGCGCCAAAGTGGTGCAAAAGTCGCCTGAGTGCAGGATTTAGCGCAGCGTTCGAGGCTTTAGCGATCGTCAGATATTCAGTTTCATTGCTGCTCGAGGGACACGGGGCGAGGCTCGAGGCGCTCCGCGTCCCTCTTAGGGCGCTGAAACTGAATATCGCAGCGCAACGTGCCGCAGCGCCACACGCTGCGGCACGGCACGCTGCGGTACTGCAGGCCTTCCTCCCACTGTTAAGGGGGAGGTGCCTGCAACAGCGCGATCCCCGCTCGCGAGTGCCGGCAAATGAGCCCGGCACCAAGGAGAAGTGCCGGGCTCTCGGGAAACAGCCGGCAATGCCGCGGGGGGGTGGTGGTTAGGAGGTCGGGGACGGAGGTGCTGGCAGGCGGCCGCCGGCCTCGCACCTCCACCTTAACTTGCGCCGCTGCCGGCACAGTAAGGCCCCGTGAACTGGGCGCGGGTAGCGAGTGGCACAACTGCGGCGTTCGCTACCAAATATCGCGAACGGGGCATGAATGGGGCGCTGCGCACACCGATGACTTTATCGGTGGCGGTGCAGCGCAAATGCCTAATGCCACCATTAGCGCCCCTATTGAATATCGCGGGAGACGCAGCCAGTGGCGCTACAGCCACTGACTGCCTCTTTAGGCGCTAACAGGTGGCGCTACTCACCCAATTTCTCCCCCAGTATTTTTTAAATGGTGAGAGATTGGGAAATGTTGGTGTTCAGAGGGACCTTGAACACGAATCACTGAAGGTTAATATGCAGGTACAGCAAACAATTAGGAAAGCAAATGGTATGTTGGCCTTTATTACAAGAGGATTTGAGTATAAGAGTAAAGACGTCTGACTGCAATTATATAGGGTCCTGGTGAGACCACACCTGGAGTATTGTGTACAGTTTTGGTCGCCTTACCTAAGGAAGGATATACTTGCCATAGAGGGTGTGCAACGAAGGTTCACCAGACTGATTCCTGGGATGGGGGGGATTGTCCTATGAGGAGAGATTGAGTAGACTAGGCCTATATTCTCTAGAGTTTAGAAGAATGAGAGGTGATCTCATTGAAACATACATAATTCTTACAGGGCTTGACAGGGTAGATGCAGGGAGGATGTTTCCCCTGGCTGGGGAGTCTAGAACCAGAGGTCACAGTCTCAGAATAAGGGGTCGGCCATTTAGGACTGAGATGAGGAGAAATTTCTTCACTCAGAGGGTGGTGAATCTTTGGCATTCTCTGCGCCAGAGGGCTGTGGGGGCTCAGTCATTGAGTATATTCAAGACAGAGATCAATAGATTTTTGAATATTAAGGGAATCAAGGGATATGGGGATAGTTCAGAAAAGTGGAGATGAGGTAGAAGATCAGCCATGAACTTATTGAATGGCGGAGCAGGCTCGAAGGGCCAAAAGGCCTACTCCTGCTCCTATTTCTTATGTTCTTTTTATGAACAGGGGATTGGTCTCCAGCACATTCTTTGTCTTCACCTCCTATGTTTGGAAGGCCCAATCCCATTGTAATGGCAAAATTAGGGAGGATAAACCGTTAGAATTCTGGCCGTCCTTATTGGACTATACTGCAGGACTTCCCCTGACTTGTCCAGACATTAGAAAAGGAGCTTGTGAAATCCAATGGTCTGTTTTACAATGATTCTGGTAGCACCCAAGGCTTGTTTTCAGCTACTATACTTGGATTCTGAAATGCAAGGCTGAAGCGGGTACTCTGATCTCCTATCTGCCAGACTGTCACATTGCTCTGGCTGATCAGTGCTGGTATCCTGCATTGAGAATAAACAAATCATGGCTACTCCCCAGGTCACCATGCATAATGAGAAGGCTAGCTTCACTCACTGGACATTCAGGGAATGAATTATGTCCCTGCTCATGAAGTCCACATGGCTTTCAAATTGAGACTTTATAACCACATGGGTGACATCAATAGCAGCTTTCACTTATGGGCATGCAACCATGGGTGAAGACGTTAATGATTCTTTCTCCCTGCATTACTGAGTCCATGTGGAACTAAATGAACTCAGAGGCATCCTGAACAAGGAATTCATTATGTGTCTAACATAGCAATGGACTGCTGACTGACTGACTGATGTGACTAATGTCACCAGAGGCCACCTGGAGCATTCAGATACATAAAAGTTAAGTGCTGTTGTCACCATCACAGCCACAGACAAGGCAGTGCCCTGGTGGAAAGAGTCTGTAAATCCTGTTCCAACAGCTGCCGTATCTGTCATGAAGTTAGAGATAAACATTGCCTTCTCCGAAAACTCCTCCAAGAAAAATCCAGATAGGCCTCTGTGTTCTGTAGACCCTTTGGCGCAGATGCCTGTGGGTTGAGTGTTGTCCGTGTGCATAATGCCGCACTCTCCTGACTTCCACCCTTTCCTCCTCTACATTCTTATTAGCCTCCTCCTCAAAGCACAGGAACAATGGAATCCCCAGAGGGAAATCCATTCTTTCATTATCTAGAGCTCCCTTTAAATTCTCAGCAAGTTTCTCAAAGGAACTGGAGTTTGAATGTAGTGGTAGTGACTGTAACATTTGCATATTGAATTATCATTGGCCCACAGGCACCTGTAAGGAATACCTATTATATTCACATGTGATCACATGCTGAGTTGTCATTGGCCTGCAGGCATCTGTAAGGACTGCTATTGTTTCGAAGACCCAGGCTAGGGGTCCTAACGCCATCTTGTCCCCACTGTGCTGTATGAGTAAGTCACAGACCTATTGCTTAAATAAAGAGTTAAACTGTAATACTCCGTGTTGTGTCGGTACCTTTCTACCTAGACACAATTTAGGACTCAGAACTCAGAGATTCAAACATGAAGTGCTTTATTGGAAGGAAAGGAAGTTCTGGAAAATTCCGAACAAAGAGAGCTAAACTTAACCGAGAGAATACCCAACCATTTATCTCCTGTGACAGCGCCACCACAGGTGGGAGGAGAACACACAATAGAACACACAATACATAACATTTCCTCCCCTCTTAAATGGAAGGTCCACATTATTCCTCAATAGGTAAGTTACTTTCAATACACTCAACTAACCTAAGGTAGAGGTAGACTGCCTCAAACCCTGACTTTACCCTGGGGTTTATTCTGCCCCAGTCTTGTGGGTAAGTCACTAAGCCTACAGATCCAAGCGTCTTGGAGGCCGCCGCTCTCTGACAGGATACCGGCGGTCATCGCTGGCTTCTACAGCAGTAGGCATTGACACAGGCCTGGATGGAGAAGGTGCCTGTGTCAGTTGAAATCAGGAGTTTCCACAGGTGGAGCAGTCTCTTTGACTTCCTGTGTTGGAGAAGAGCACTGTGGCAAAAGATGCTGGTTTGCGGTATCATTCGGAAACAGTTCAGGCCAACCAGCCGTTGGAGCCTCTGTGGCTGTCTCTGCTCCTAGCAACAGTTGATCTGTGTGTCTTCTCCAGACGACGTCCTCAGCAGTCTCTACCGTGTAAGACACAGGGCCCGTCTGCGCAATCACCGTAGCAGGAACCCATTTCGGTCCAGTGTTGTAGTTTCGAGCTAGGACGTGCTCTCCCGGATGAAACCGTCTCTCCTTGGCTCTTTTCTCTCTCTTTTCAACTTGAGCTTGTTGTTGACGATGGACAACCTGCTCTGCCCTTGGAGGTTTGAGTAAGTCAAAACTTGTCTGCAACTGCCTCTTCATCATGAGCGAAGCGGGGAAAGTTTTGGTTGTGGCATGCGGCTCGTTCCTGTAGGACAACAGGAAGCTGTTCAGATGTTGGTGGATTGAGCCCTGACCTTGCGATGCCTTCAAGGCGTGCTTCAAAGTTTGCACGAACCTTTCTGCCTGGCCATTAGTAGAGGGATGATAGGGCGCAGACCTGATGTGTTGGACACCATTCACATGCAGGAAGGTTGCCAACTCCTGTGATACAAATTGTGGACCATTGTCACTTACGAGTTGTTCCGGTGAGCCATAACAGCTGAACATCTCACCAAGTTTCTCAATTGTTTTCTCTGCCGTGGTAGACCTCATCACAGCGACCTCCGGCCACTTGCTACGAGCGTCCACAACCACCATAAACATCTTCCCTTCGAAAGGACCGGCGAAGTCCACATGTACTCGCTGCCACACTTCTGCAGGCCAATCCCAGGGGTGTAGGGTTGCCAGCTGTGGAACATTCCGGACCCTTTGACATGGGGAACATGTTTTGGCTTTCTCCTCAATATTCCCATCGAGACCTGGCCACCAGAAGTAGCTTCTTGCCATTTCCTTCATCCGAACCATCCCACTGTGGCCTGTATGAAGTTGTTGCAGTATAGGTTCCCTCAGAGGTGGCGGAATGATGACACGGCGTCCCCAAAGAAGACAACCTGCCTGGACGGAGAGCTCATTTCTTTTTGAAACGTAAGGTTTCAAACTAGGAGAATCTCCTATCGCTCTCCCTCGAATGACATTGTCCATTACCTCAGACAGGACTGGATCGTTGCGGGTGTACCTTCGCACCTGAACTGCAGTGACAGGTGCTCCCTCCACTTGTCTAAAGTAGAAGATGTCTATCTGACGAGGCTCTGGGGGAGTAACAGGCAAGGGTAGCCTCGAGAGACCGTCTGCGTTGCCGTGCAAGTCTGATTTGCGATATTTGATGTCGTATGTGTGTCCTGACAACAGTAAAGCCCACCTTTGCATCCTGCTTGCAGCGAGAGATGGAATTCCGGTGTGGGGCCCGAAGATTGAAGTCAATGGACGGTGGTCTGTCAGGAGTGTGAACCTTCTCCCAAACAGGTACTGATGAAATTTTCGAATTCCAAAAACGATTCCCAAGGCCTCGCGCTCGATCTGCGCATAGTTACTCTCGGCCTTGTTCAAGGTGCGTGACGCGAAGGCGATAGGTTTCTCTTCACCCGAAGGCATGATGTGGGATATGACTGCTCCCACACCATATGGTGATGCATCACATGCTAGCTGCACGGATAGCTTTGGGTCGAAGTGTGTCAGGACCTCCGAATTCAGCAATGCTTTCTTTGCTTGGGCGAAAGCTTCGTTGCACAGTTCAGTCCATTTCCATGTTTTGCCTTGACATAGCAACTGACGTAACGGCTTCAGCAATGTTGCTAAGTCTGGAATAAACTTCCCATAGTAGTTAAGTAGCCCCAGAAATGAATGTAACTGGCTCACATTCTGGGGTGCTGGGGCCTCCACGATCACCTTGACCTTTGGCGGCGCCTTATGCAGGCCAGTAGCGTCAATCACATGCCCCAGGTACTCAACTGAAGACTGAAAGAATTCACATTTGTCTTTATGAACTCTGCCTCGGTACTCTTTCAGTCGTTGTAGTGTCGCATCCAAGTTCAGAAGATGATCCTCCTCATTTGTCCCAGTGACAAGGATGTCGTCCAGGTAGCACTGGACTCCTGGCAGTCCACTCAAAATCTGATCCATTGCCCTTTGGAATAGAGCAGGGGCCGACGTAATTCCAAACGGAAGGCGGCAGTACCTGTATAGCCCCTTGTGTGTCACAATTGTCAGCAGCTCCTTTGATTTGTCATCGACATGCATTTGTAGATAAGCCTGGCATAAGTCTATTTTGCTGAACTTTTGCCCTCCGGCCAGGCCCGTAAAAAGATCATCAATGAGGGGAAGAGGGTACTGTTCCACAGACAGCACCGGGTTAATAGTCACTTTAAAATCCCTGCAGATTCGAACAGATCCATCCTTTTTCAGGACAGGAACAATGGCCTAGAAATTCAGTATAGCCACTTTTGGGGCGGTAAAGTCGGGCGGTCGCTAAAGTTAGCGCCCGCCGGAAAGTGCAGGTCACTTCGCCGAAATTCAGTAGATTTGGCCAAGAGTTTGAGCGAGCGCTGAAACTGGCGTTGCGCTCCTATCTTTAGGCGCTAAGCCGGCGGTGCGGACTGATAACGCCGAGGCCGGGCGCAGCGCAGGTGCAGTCATGTTTTGATTGACAGCAGACACCCTGACGCCGGCCAGCTCTTAAAGGGGGAAGGGTCGACTTGGTCTGCAGCCACGCCCTGGATAGTGGAGCCCTGCAGCTAGGCCTGAACACTGCTGGTGGACCCAAATAGCGCCTGAAGCCATGGAGAAGGCCCGTGAACGAGCGCAGCGCTTCTCCCAGCATGCTTTGAGGGTGCTGGTTAGGGGGTTGGAAAGGTACAAAGAGATCTTGTGCCCGGACAGTGGCAAGAAGGCTCCCAGGAGGCAGTACAGGAGAGCCTGGAGGAAAATCGCCCACAGGGTGTCAGTCAACAGCGATGTCCCCAGGACTGGTGACCAATGCCGCAAGAAGTACAACGAACTCACTCGGATGGTCAAGGTGAGTACCCTTTCCAGTGTCCTCCTCATCCTTGCATGTGCACCTCACATTATGGGCAAAGGGACCTCAAAGGCCTAATGGCCAGCCCTCCTCCCGCAGCTATGGCACTGGCATGATCCTCAATAGCACTTTCTGCACTTAACACACTGGCCAAGCTATTCGACCATGGGAGGCAGTGCACACAACAACAGGGCACCACACTGGCCAAGCTATTCGACCATGGGAGGCAGTGCACACAACACCAGGCCACCACAATGGCCAAGCTATTCCACCATGGGAGGCAGTGCACACAACAACAGGCCACCACAATGTACTTAGAGGCCGTCCTTTCTCTTGCAGGCCAAGATGGCCCGGAATTTGAAGAGCCAGAATGTCACCGGGGGAGGCCGTGCCCAGTTCCAGGAGCTCAGTGAGCTGGAGGAGAGCGTGGCTCGACTCATGCGTGGCCGGGTGGTTGGCCCTGTTGCCATTGGAGATGCCGACCCTGTGCTGCGACCCAATGGTAAGGACATGACCGTTTGGACCTCTCTCGTTCCCCTAGCGCATCAGATCTACATCCTTTGCCACTGTCCGACCAATGCGCTGAATGCCACCACTCATGCCTCCCTCGCTGACGCCCTGTCCTCACTCTAAAGCTACTCTTGTGCCTTCCTGCTTTCAGCTGGTGAGGAGGAGGTCCTTGAAGCTGAGAGTGCCAGTCCCTCGGAAGAGGAGGACGACGAGGACCAACAGGAAGGCGGCACATCGGGGGAAGCCTCATCCGCGCCAGGAGATGGCAATGGAGGGGAGACGTCTTGCCTGGAGGAGAGCCAGGGGGAAGTGCTGCAGGGGGGTGTAGCTCCTGGGCCCAGTGGCGTCCAGGCACGTGGGAAGGGTCGGGCAGAACGGCGGCCTTCTCCCCAGAGGGGGCAAGTGTTGCAGGGGAGGCCAGTTGCTGGGCCCAGTGGCGTCCAGGCACGTGGGAAGGGTCGGGCAGAACGGCGGCCTTCTCCCCAGAGGGGGCAAGTGTTGCAGGGGAGGCCAGTTGCTGGGCCCAGTGGCGTCCAGGCACGTGGGAAGGGTTGGGCAGAACGGCGGCCTTCTCCCCAGAGGGAGAGTCCGGCCTCCAGTCCGGAGACGGTCCTCGCCCAGGAGGTGCGCCTCCTAGATGAAATGTCCGCGGATTCTGAGCGCCGCCACAAGGAGTTCATGGGGGTTGTGGGCAGTTGCCTCAGGCCATTGAGTCCCTGGCTCATAGTGTGGCCGCTTTCGGGGACTCACAGGCCAGGGGTGTCGACCAACTCGCGGCAGCACAGGCCAGGGGTGTCGAACAACTCGCGGCAGCACAGGCCAGGGGTGTCGACCAACTCGCGGCAGCACAGTACAGGGGTGTCCATCAACTCGCGGCAGCGCAGGACGCGAGTCGCGAGTTCATGAGTGGTGCCGTGCAGACACTCACTGATCTGATGCGGGCACAGACCAGGGCAGTTCGGGCACTCACTTCTGCCACACTCGCTGTGTCGCGGAAGCATCGCCAGGGCACCCGCCGCCCTGCTGCAGCACAGCGGTCTGGCCTCCACCAGATTGCTGCGCTTGCTGCACTGCCAGCCCGGCCGAGTGCCAGTGTCTCTGGCGACCAGCGAGCGCCTGGCATCAGCCAGCTTGCCCCCATTGCTGCAGCCGCCATTGCAACTCCCCCAGCCAAGGTGCGACGAGCTGCTGCAGACACTGATGCTGCCCAGCCACAGCTGCAGCAGTCAGCAGCTGGCCCCTCCAGGGCCGGACCTCGTCTAGGCCGACCCCCAAGGGCATCTGCCGTCACGCATTCTGCCCCTCAGGAGCCTTCCCCCAGCCTTGCAACACCCACAGGGCCCAGGTTGAGGCGGAGCAACCGGTCGGGCAGGGGCCGCACAAGGCTGCACAAGGACTCGCCCTCTCGGCACACCCAGTAGAGTGTGTTGGCAACGGTTTTTTTTATATGGGGGTGTTTGTGTTGTGGGGGGGTCTTCTTTTGGTAAGGCCGAGGATGAAGGCCAATTGGATGGGCAAGTTTTGTTATTCCTCCCCAGGTTGTGGGAGTGAGATATTTTTGTGACTGTTTTTTGGGGGTCTTGTCTGTTTTTCTGTTTCATGTGGGAAGGGCCCTGAGTTTGTTAAATAAAGCTTTTTATTTATTCAGCTTGTCCAGGTGTCATGTTTCCAGTGGTTGTTGCGTTAAGCGGCTGAGGGCTTGCGGAGCGGCTGCATTCAGGTGCGTTCATTGCCACAATCCATTCCCTGACAGGGGGCCTAGAAGTGTCGTTCAATAAGCCGCCGGCGGACGGCCCTTGGACCTTGTGGCTCCCTCCTGGGCTGGTACTCCTCCTCCTCCTCCTCATGGTCCTCCTGCGCGTCCTCCTGAGGTGGTGGTGCGACGTCAGGTGGCAGTGCCTGAGTCCTGCGGATAGCCAGGTTGTGCAGCATGCAGCAAACGACGACGAACTGGAAGACTCTATCCGGCGAATACTGTAGAGATCCGCCGGAGCGATCCAGGCAGCGGAACCATTGCTTGAGGACGCCAATCGTTTGCTCTATGATGTTCCTTGTGGCTTGATGGCTTTCGTTGTATGCCTCCTCCGCAGGGGTCCTGGGCGCGCGGAGCGGGGTCAAGAGCCATGTACACAAAGGGTAGCCCTTGTCCCCAATAAGCCATCCCCTTGGTGGAGGCTGTGCCTCGAACATGTCAGCCACAGTAGTCTGGCGCAGGATAAATGCATCGTGGCTGCTTCCTGGAAAGCGGGCATTGACAGCTAGGATGCGCTGCCTGTGGTCACACACCAGCTGTACATTGAGGGAATGGTAGCCCTTCCGGTTGCGGTAATCCTCGGCATTGTCGATAGGTGCCCGCATAGCCACATGCGTGCAGTCAATGGCGCCCTGCACCATGGGGAAGTCCGCGATCCTGCCTAATCCGACTGCACGCTGCTCCTGCCTCTCTAGGGTCATGGGGAAGGAGATGAATTGGTGTCTCCTCGCGAAAAGGGCATCGGTGACCTGCCGGATGCAGCAATGCGCGGCGAACTGGGAGATGTTCGCTATGTCCCCAGCAGCGGCTTGGAAGGAGCCGCTTGCATAAAAGTTCAGAGCCACCGTGACCTTCACTTCCACCGAGAGAGACGTCCTGCACATCAGCTGTGGACGCAGATCTCTGTGAAGCAGCTGGCAGATCTCTGCAACCAACTCCCTTCTGAAGCGCAGCCTCTTAACACAATGCGCGGCAGTCATGGTGAGATAGGACACCTGCTGCCGGTATTCCCTGAGTGGGTAAGGCCTACGTTGCCGACGCCTGATGGCCCCTCTGCGTCTAGGCATGGCTGGCCCTCTCACACAGCGTCTGCGAGCCCTTCGCACATAATGCTGGAACTGAGGGTTGGAACCCCATACAGCCCCCATAATAAACTTGCAAACAGTGAAATCACAATGATTCAAATTTCCAAGCTCTGGCCAGAAGCCAAAAATACCTCTCCTATGTTGTCCCAAATCAGTAAGCTCTGTTCCTTGGTCTCTGTCCAGAAATCCAAAGCACTAAAGTCATTGCAGCAAAATGGCTGGGCTTTATAGGTCAGTGTAAGTGCCCTTTAATTAGCGTTCCCCGAGGCCCACAGGGCCTCTGTTGCGTTCCACTTCACAGTTCTTAACAGCGCCATGCCCACATTGGGCGGGCGCCACTGAATTTCCGGTTTGGGGCGCACAAACAGCGTTGCACGATGAAATGACGTCATAAGCTGCGCGCGCAGCTGAGCGGGCGCAAACACTTTGCGCCGGCGCTAAATGTCAACTGAAGTTGGGCGTAGGCGCAGATCGTTCTGCGCCCGGGCGCTAAGTGCCTAGCGCTGGAAATCTACCGCTCTTATGGCGTTAGCGGCTGGCGAACGCAACTGAATTTCTAGGCCAATGGGTCCAGGACTCCATTCTCGACTAAGGCCTCCAAGTTAGCCTCAACTTTTGGCCTAATTGCATAGGGTACAGGTCAGGCTTTGTGAAACTTTGGCTTGCTGTCAGGTTTAATGTCCAGTCTCACGCTGATCTTTTTCATGCTCCCAAGTTCCCCATTGAAGAGTTCGGCATGTTTGTTTAACACTGCAGTCAGACCTGACTCCCCTTTTGACATCATGCAGACTGCAGGCCAGTCCAGCGTGATTTTCTCTAGCCACGCACGTCCCAGTAGCGATGGGTAATTTCCCTTTACCACATATAGTGGCAGTTTTGCAGTCTGTCCGTTCAATTTAACTGTCACCTCAATGACGCCTCTCATGGCCACAGGTTCGCCGGTATACGTCTTTAGCACAATGTTTGTTGGCTGAAGGGTAAGATGCTTTAGCATTTTGTTGTAGACAGTGTCTGAAACAAGGGACACAGCCGCGCCTGTGTCCACCTCCATCCGCACTGATTGTCCCTCCACCAGTGGTGACACCCAGTAGCCATTTGAACCACCTGCAACCGTCAGTATGTGCACCTCTTCCTCCTCAGAGGTGTCGCTCCCCTCTGTTTTGCTTGTTCCATCATACTGCACTGAATGAGCACTCTTTTTCCTCTCTTGTCCAAATACAGACATTTTGCTTCCATGCTTCCCAGCTCTGTCTGTTCTTTTTTTTACCTCTACAGGCGCGTTCAATGTGACCCTTTTTGCCACAGTTTCGGCATTCCAGCTCTGTACACCAGCAGTTATTAGCGTGATGGCCCGTTTTCCCACAATGGTAACATGTGCCGTTCCGCGCACCTTTAGGCTCAGGCGACACCTTATGAACTCTCCCTGTTGAACTCAACTGGTGAGCCTCCTTTTCCGCCATCTCCATGGAGACACTAACTTCAGTGGCCTTTTCAAGAGTAAGGTTGTCCTCAGTAAGAAGGCGCTTCTGTGTGGCTGCATTTTGCAGACCACACACAAGTCTGTCTCTAATGGTGTCATTCAGCACCTCCTTGAACTGGCAGTGTTCCGACAACCTTTTTTAAGCAGCAATAAACATCGTCACTGATTCCCCCTGCTCTTGATTCCGTTTGGTTATTGCTGAGAGATTTAGATTTCACAGAGGTTTTGGTGAAAAATGTGCTCCAAGAATTTCCACTAGTTGCTTATATGTTTTAGTTCCTGGCTTATCTGGCTGCACGAGGCTGCGAAGTAAATTGAAAGTCTTCGGCCCGATTACACTCAAAAAGTTAGGCACGACCTTTTCATTTGCCACCGCATTCGCCAATACAAAATAGTCAAAATGTTCCGTATATGCGCTCCATTGCTCCACATTTTCATCAAAATCACCGATGTTTCCTAATATAGTAGCCATCTCACGTTTCAAATTAAATTTTCTGTTTACTCACTGCACCCGTAACGTACGCAGATTCATCCGCTCCTCGTTGCCACTTGTTGTGTCGGTACCTTTCTACCTAGACACAATTTAGGACTCAGAACTCAGAGATTCAAACATGAAGTGCTTTATTGGAAGGAAAGGAAGTTCTGGAAAATTCCGAACAAAGAGAGCGAAACTTAACCGAGAGAATACCCAACCATTTATCTCCTGTGACAGCGCCACCACAGGTGGGAGGAGAACACACAATAGAACACACAATACATAACACTCCGTTGTCCTGCAATTTATTATTTTTGCACAAAGTGTGCAAAACAAGACAGTGACTCTCAGCCAAAACAGGGTTGCAGAATCATACTTCTGTGTGACCTTTCACCTTCCCGATCTTGATCCACCTCTGCAGCACCATATAGGCTCGGCACCGCCATCTTTACAGTGCTGATGATTTTCAAGGGTAGTAAGTGGGTGGAAAGGCAGGGAAATCACAGGGGGACACTTGCCCATGTTCCCCAAGCTTTATTTAAATGCAGCAGGGAACACTCCTGGTGGGTGGATCAAAGTCACAGCAGGGTCATGGGGGGGAAATTGTGGTTGCTATTTTAAAGGTGAGACCACCTGAAAATGTAGTTTGAAAAAAAAGGAAAATCCAGGCCTAGAATTGTTTGAATTTGCACTTGGAGTTCTGAATAATTATTCAAATGAGCTTACACTAGAGCATTGAGTGCTATTTGCTCTTAACCAAAAATTATTTGGAACTGACTTAGTTGTAAATGCAAATGAACCCCTGACTTCTGCTGGGATATGGCTGCACAGGTGCCAGCCACTTTATGGTAACTCATCTATAGTTCAGCCCAATCCTATCCTCACACAAAGTTCACACGCACACACTTTATAGCAGAATTCAATGAATAATGATTAGCAGCAGAAACCATGATTTATTTTTCCCCTCCCTAGGCCAGTGATGGTGAGGCAAATTGTAACACCGTACCGCCATCCCAGGTGATATCAGCTAACTGACCAGATAATCAAACCTGGGACTTTCCAAGGCTGCATTACTCAGTAGCACGTTGGGAAACACACTTATCAACTGAGTTTCCAATGCTGCCTTCTCAAGCAATAGCAAAACTAGTGATGAATGAACACCAGCTTCCAACCTAAAGTTATTGTTCATGGGAGTTATGTTCATCTGATTTGCCTATAATTCTAATGTAATGAGAGGTCTATCTGTACACTTTCTGATATTGCAGTCTTTAATTTTTTCCATGTTTCAAGCCTTAACATCCTTGGTAAAAATATCAGGGAACATAAACAGTTTATGTAAAATTGCCCCTGCAATAATAAGATATGTGTTGGGGGCTAATCGTTTTTACAAGCAAACACCAAGCAGCAAAGGTACAAGAAAGTTACATTGGCAAAGAGACAAGTGGTTTATTTTACATCAACCACCCATCCCCAACATGTATATTATTTATGTATAATAAACCTTGTATGCAATTTAATCATTTTAAAATTATTTTATATCAGATAATTGCCATTTTGGATCTATTTACTAGATACATTTGTTAAGGTCTTTTTTGTCATTAGATTGATGATATAATTGCCATTAAAGGCAACTTCTTCATATTATACATATTTTGTTACATGACACCAATGCATCAAGTAAAAAAATGTTCCAGGAAAATGTTTGCAGGAAACACAATCCACTGAGAATAAACGACTTTGGACTCCATGGGCTAGATTTTCAGTTGCTTGCGCCAGCAGTTAGCGCCTTAAGAGAAGTGATTTCCGGGCGCTATGCGTGTAGCGCCCGGGCGCAGCGCAGTTTGCGCCCCGCCCCAAATTAAGTTGCCCGTTAGCGCCGGCGCAAAGTTTAGCGCCCGCCCGGATGCGCGCGCAGAAAATGACGTCACATCCTCGTGCAACGCCCTTTGGCCGCCCCGATTGCAAACTTCAGTCGGACCGCCCCATTGTGCGGCGGGCGGCCGGAGCGTTTGGAAAAAGGAACGCAACACAACCAGCGCGGGCCCCGGGGGGCGCTAATTAAAGGGAACGTCCTCTCCAGTATAAAGGCCATCCTTTTTTCAGAAAACAGTC
The DNA here is from genome assembly GCF_052327205.1 of Somniosus microcephalus. Taxonomy (NCBI): domain Eukaryota; kingdom Metazoa; phylum Chordata; class Chondrichthyes; order Squaliformes; family Somniosidae; genus Somniosus; species Somniosus microcephalus. The sequence goes on along the minus strand of NC_141001.1, from coordinate 57,707,443 downwards.
TTGTGCAACGCATTTCTGGAGACACAACAAGGAGGATAGCTAACTGGTTTCAAGCAGCAAGAGCCAGGTATTTTTGGACTCAGGCAACAGCGCTGCAAGTGGCCATTTGGAAATTAGAGTGTTTTCCAGGATTTGATGGGGGTTGCATGGGGTGCCAACGCGGAGCTGCAGCTCCATGTCCGTAGGGCTCGCAGACGCATTGTGAGAGGGGCAGCCCTGGCTAGAGGCAGAGGGGGCTACAGGCGTCGGCCACGTAGGCCTTACCCAGTCAGGCTATACCGCCAGCAGCGCTCCTACCTAAACATGAGTGCCGCGCGATGTGTTAAAAGGCTCCGATTCCGAAAGGGGGTGATTGCAGAGATCTGCCACCTGCTTCGCCGAGATCTGCGGCCAAAGCTCAGGTGCAGGACGTCTCTGTCGGTGGAAGTGAAGGTGACGGTGGCATTGAACTTCTATGCCACCGGCTCCTTCCAATACGCTGCTGGGGACATAGCAAACATCTCCCAGTACGGCGCGCATCGCTGCATCCGCCAGGTGACCGAAGCACTGTTCAGAAGGAGAAGCCAATTCATCTCCTTCCCCATGGCCCTGGAGAGCCAGCATCAGCGCGCATTGGGATTTTCCAGACTCGGGGAATTCCCCTTGGTGCAGGGCGCCATTGACTGTACGCATGTGGCTTTGCGGGCCCCTCTGGAGCATGGCGAGCAGTATCGCAACAGGAAGGGCTACCATTCTCTGAATGTGCAGCTGGTCTGTGACCACAAGCAGCGCATCATGGCAGTCAATGCCAGCTTCCCAGGCAGCAGCCACGATGCCTTTATCCTGCGGCAGAGTACTGTGCATGACATGTTCCAGGCACAGCCTCCCCCAAGAGGATGGCTACTCGGGGACAAAGGCTATCCTTTGTGCACCTGGCTCATGACCCCGCTCCGCGCGCCCAGGACCGCTGCTGAAGAGGCCTACAACGAGAGCCATCAAACCACCCGCAACATCATCGAGCTAACTATTGGGGTCCTCAAGCAGCGGTTCCGCTGCCTTGATCGCTCCGGAGGAGCTCTCCAGTATTCGCCGGACCGGGTCTCCCAATTTGTGGTGGTTTGCTGCATGCTACACAACCTGGCTATCCGCAGGACTCAGGCACTGCCACCTGACGTTGGACCAGCACCTCAGGAGGAGGAGCAGGAGGAGCATGAGGAGGAGGAGGAGGAGGAGGAGCAGGAGTACGTTCCCAGGAGGGAGCGACCAGGGCCAAGGGCCGCACGACGCCACCTTATTACACGGTACTTCTAAGCCCCCTGTCAGGGAATGGCCAGGGGCCATGAGGGAAGATGAATGCAGCCGCTCCGCAAGCCCTCAGCCGGCGAAGCCAACAAACACTAAGAAGAACAACCATGGAGACTGCATGAATAAAGATAATTTTTTATTACACAAAAATGAAAAGCCCTTCCCACATGAATCCCCAAAAACAATAAACGGGCCCCACAAAAAGCCCAACAAACGACTCACTCCCACAAACTGGGGAGGAGCCACTCCACCTTTATTGAAACCGGGCCTCAACGTCGGCCTAACGCAAAAAAAAAGCCCTCCAAAAGCACAACCATGGGCAAAATAAAGATGGCCACCGCCATATTAAAGGAAAGCTGGCCACACCCTCTACTGAGTGGCCCGCGAGGGCGAGACCTTGGCCAGCATTTTGCCTCCCCTGCCCTGCCTGCTGCTCCTTCGCAAGCTCTGCCCAGTGGCTGCTGCGAGGCTGGGGGAAGGCGCCTGAGGCTCAGATGCCCTTCCGCCAGATGCCGCTGGGGGGCGGCCTACACGGCGTTTGGGCCTCGAGGGGCCGTCTCCTGAGTGGCGCACCTGAGCCTGGCCACCATCAGCTGCAGCCGCTTGCCCTTGACGCCCCAGAGGGGGAATGGCGGCGACGGATGGCGCAATGTGGGCCAGCTGGCGTCTGGGATGCGCTGGCTGGTGCTGTGGCGCGGTGGCACTCGGCCGGGCCCGCACTGCAGGATCCGCAGCAATCAGCCGACGGCCGGCTTGCTGGGATGGTCCAGCGCGGCGCCTGCCCTGGCGATGCCTGCCTGAGACAGCGCGTGTGGCAGCAGTGAGTGGCCCTGTGGTCCTGGTGTGCGCGCGCATCACATCCGCCAGGGTCTTGACGGCATCAGTTAGCATGCGGCCAGTCGCGGCAGTTGCTGCCCCGAACTCGCGCACACTGGTCGCCAGCGACTCGATGGCCTCAGGCATGCGCCCCACCACGCTCATGAGCTCCGTGTGGCGCCGGTCCGAGTCGTCGGCCATCTGATCGAGCTTCCGCACCTCCTCCGAAGTGAAGGTGTCCGGACTGGAGTCGCGACTCTCCCGCTGGGGAGGAGGGGGCCGAACTAGGGGACCCTTGCCGCGTTGGTGACGGCGAGTGTGCCGAGCAGCAGCACTCCCCTCTGATCCTTCCCCCCTTTGGGGGGAAGGCCGCGGGCCACGCGCACGGCTGCTGGGTGGCTGGACGCCACTGGTCCCAGAAGCTGCATTGCCCTGCGACAGTTCCTCCAGGCACTCGTCCAGTGAGGAGGTTTCGAGCATTTCCTCCTCTCCTGCGGGACGTGACTGTTCCCCCGAAGGTCCGGCTTGCTCCTCCTCCTCCTCCTGGTTGGAGGTGCTGTCACTGGCAGCCTCAGGGTCCTGGTCGTCACCAGCTGAAAGCAGGAATGCACAAGAGTAGCTTCAGAGTGAGGAGACGGCGTCAGCGAGGGAGTTAGGACTGGTGGGATTCAGCGCATTGGTGGGACAGTGGCAAAGGAGGTAGCTCGGATGGGCCAGTGCGACGCGAGAGGGCCAAAAGGCGAGGTCCTTACCATTGCCGGGCAGTGGAGGGTCGGATACACCGCACGCTGTGGGGACAATCACACGGGCTCCCATGAGCACACACACGCGCTCCTCCAGCCGAGTGAGCTTCTGCAGCTTGGCGCGGCCACCCCTGGCACGGGCCTGGCGATTAAACGCTACTTTAGCCTGCAAGAGAAAGGACGGGCTGTAAGTGCGCAGTGAAGCCCTGATGTAGTGTGCACTGCCTCCCATGGTGGAATAGCTTGGACAGAGTGAAGCCCTGATGTACTGTCCACTGCCTCCCATGGTGGAATAGCTGGGCCAAAGTGTAGAGTGCCGAATGGCCATTTGATGCTCATGACTGTCCCAATGCTGCTGGCTGAGGGCTGGCCAAAAGGACTTTCAGGTCCCTTTGCCCATCATGTCAGGTGTACATGCAAGAATGAGGAGGAGACTGGAAAGGCTACTCACCCTCACAATCCTGGTCAGATCGTTGTATTTCTTACGGCATTGTGTGTGGGTCCTGGGGGCCTCGCCGGTGAACGTCACCCTCTGGGCGATCTGCTTCCAGGCTTTGGTGTAGTCGTGGTGGGTTGGATTCCTCCCACTCTCTGGAAACAAGATCTTGCGCCTCACCTCCAGAGCTGTGACCATTATGTCCAGATCACCCTCTGAGAAGCGCAGGGCACGCTGATGGGCCTTCTCTGGCGTTGCCATGACTCCCTGGGGCTGAGCAGTAGTGTTGAGGCCTCTTTGCAAGGCTGCAGTGTGCAGGGCGTGGCAGCAGACCAATTCGTCCCTTCCCCCTTTAAGAGCTGGTCGGCACCACGGGGTCTGCTGTCAGTGCAAAAATGACCGCACCCGTGCTGCGCCCCGCCTGGGCGCTATCCCTCTGGACCGCCGGCTTAGCGCCTAAAGAGAGTAGTGGAACGCCTCTTTTAGCGCTCCACCAACCTCTTAGGGCGAAGCCACTGAATTCCCGGCAACGGGGCGCTACTTTGGGGCGGGCGCTAACTTCGGGCGGGCGCTAAGGTTAGCGCCCCAAAACTGCCTATACTGAAAATCTAGCCCCATGTCTATAACATAAATAAAACTAAAGGTTCCCCAAATGTCTCACGAAGTTTATCTAGGGTGTACCTGAGCCATACAAAGCAGAAAGGTCCCAGGTTCAATCTTTGTTCTGTGCTGAATTAGGCAGTTTAAGCTAGAGTGCAACAGATGCACTACACTTAGGGCTGGATTTTGTCACTGGGGCGGGCTGGGGTCGTGTCATCCGCTTTTCGTGTTATCCACCCAATTCCAAATCGATGTGGGAGATTTTCACAAAATTGGGCAATTGAGTTCCAGCGTGTGGGAACCCATGGCCCAATTAGTTTTTTTAGTCTGAAACTCGCCTCCAATGACGTTGTGGCGTACCGATCACAGAACGGACACAATCCGCTTTCCGGTCCGTAGACTATAAATCAGGCGTCATGCCTTTAAGACGGATCACACCTTTAAGAAACTCGATCTGCAACATAGTTAAGCCCAGAGCGGGGGAGGAGCAGTTGAAGCTGTGCACTGATAAAAGAGAGTTGTACTTTGTGTAGTCTCTGACTCCATTTTGTGTTCAGCATGCAGCCTCAACAATTAAACCTTTTCTGTTGAACCTCTCCGAGTTCAGTATTTTTTGTTAGGAGTACGTAGACTCCTACATTGGTGACCCCGACGCTCAGGACGACTCCTAAGCGTAACCATGGCTGACACAAACACAGTTTCTGTGAAGCTGCCGGAGTTCTGGGAGAACCTGGCCACCGCCTGGTTCCTTCAAGCCGAATCGCAATTCCGACTCCGCAGCATCACCGCCGACACAACGATGTACAACTACCTCCTCGCCTCCCTGGGCAGCTCCACAATCACGAAAGTCTGGACAACACCACAAAACCCTCCGGAGGAAGGCAAGTACGCACATCTCAAGGCTGCGCATCTCAAGGCCGTGCTCATTAAAAAATTCACAGCCTCCCAATTCGTGCGCAACTGCCACCTCCTCGACCTCCCGGGCCTCGGTGTCTCCACGCCATCAGACTTGCTCTCACACATGCTTGCTCTGACCGACGAGAAACCGCCCGGCTCCCTCTTCCGCACGCTTTTTATCCGCCAACTACCTCCCAGCATCTGCCCGGCGATCGTGGTGTCCAGCCTCACGGACCTCGGGGCCCTGGCCGACGAAACCGATAAGCTCCTGTCCGCCAGCTCCAACCACGCCGTCACCCCCGACCTGGCCTCCGCAGCGTCGGCACGCGCTCCACCCTCTATTGCGCGGCCACACAGCTCAGCCACGAGGCCCCCCAGGCCCCCACGTCCCCCAAGCCCTCCGACCCAAGGCTACTGCTACTTCCATACCCAGTTCGGCGCACGGGCACGCCGCTGCGGCCATCCCTGCACGTTTCCAACCGCCCCCACACCGGCCTACACGATGGCCGTGGGGCAAGCAGGTGCGCTGCTGTACGTTACGGACAGCGCCTTTGGACGCCGTTTCCTATACGACATGGGCGCGCAGCATCATCCCCGCGTCCGCCCTCGAGATCCAGCGAGGCCGCCGCGGCCCTGCGCTGGCTGCCGCCAACGGCACCGACATCCGGACGTACAGCACCCGCACCATCACCATCGACCTCGCAGGCCGCCGCTACCACTGGGAGTTTATCACCGCCAAGGTGCTCTCCCCGCTCCTCGGTGCGGATTTCCTGTGCGCCCACGGCCTGTTGGTCAACATGCCTCGGCGCCGCCTCGTGGACATGAACACCATGTCACCTGTCCCGGGCGCCATGGCCCCCCCCCAACCTGCCGAAATGGCGTGGCAGTGCCGCGCCCGCTCAACGGACGACTACTCAGCACTCCTGGCTGAGTTCCCAGCCCTCACCAACCCGACCTTCTCCGTGAAGGTTGCTAAGCACGGGGTAGAGCACTTCATCCCCACCACAGGCCCACCGGTGTATGCCCACGCCCGCAGGCTGGACCCGGCCAAGCTGGAGATCGCGCGGGCCGAGTTCGCCACAATGGAACAGCTCGGCATCATCCGCCGCTCCAACAGCCCCTGGGCCTCCCCACTCCACATCGTCACCAAACCCGACGGGGGATGGCGCCCCTGCGGGGACTACCGGCGCCTAAACAATGCCACCACGCCGGATCGGTACCCCATGCTGCACATTCAAGACTTCTCGGCTAGACTGGCTGGCCGCTCAGTCTTCTCCAAAGTCGACCTGGTGCGCGGTTACCATCAGGTGCCAGTCCACCCCATGGACGTTCCCAAGACGGCCATAATCACCCTTTTTGGGCTATTCGAGTTCCTCCGAATGCCCTTCGGCCTTCCAGCGGCTCATGGACTCGGTCCTCCGGGACCTGAAGTTCCTCTTTGTCTACCTGGATGACATCCTGGTAGCTAGTTCCTCCAAGCAGGAACACATCGAGCACCTCCGCACCCTGTTCCAGCGGCTCAGTGAGCACGGGCTCATCATCAGCCCAGCCAAGTGCCAATTCGGCCTCAGCAGGATCGAATTCCTCGGCCACCACATCACGCAGGATGGAGCCATTCCCCTGCCCGCCAAGGTGCAAGCCGTCCAGCAGTTCCCCCGGCCTACCACCATCAAAGGCCTCCAGGAGTTCTTGGGGATGATCAACTTTTACAACCGCTTCATTCCCGGAGCGGCCTCCCTCATGCGGCCCCTATACGAAGCCCTCCGGGGTAAGAAAGACAGAATGGCGATCGAGTGGTCGGCGGACATGTTGACCACTTTCGACTCGACCAAAAAGGCGCTCGCCGACGCCACCATGCTCGCTCACCCACAGCCCAACGCCAGGGTGGCCCTCACCACGGACGCCTCCGACCACGCGGTCGGCGCCGTGTACGAACAGTGGGTCGGCGGGGCCTGGCAACCGCTGGCCTTTATCAGCCGCCAACTGCGCCCCCCCCGGAGGCCAAATACAGCGCCTTTGACCGCGAGCTCCTCGCACTGTACCTGGCAGTCCGCCATTTTAGATTTCTTCTGGAGGGCCGCCCCTTCACCGCGTTTGTTGACCACAAACCCCTGACATTCACGATGGCGCTATCTGTGGACCCGTGGTCAGCCAGGCAACAACGCCAGCTCGCCGCGGTGTCCGAATTCACCACGGACATCCGGCACGTCTCCAGTCGAGACAACGTGGTGGCCGACTGCCTATCCCGCCCCGCCGTTCATGGCGCCCACCTGGCAGTGGACTATGCTCAACCGGCAGCGGAGCAACGCACCGACCCCGATCTGCTCTCCGCGCCCACAACCCACCCAGGGCTGCGACTGACCGACGCCGCCTGTGGCCCGTCCGCCATCACTGTCAAATGCGACACCTCCTTGGCGCAACCCCGCCCCGTAGTCCCAGCGTCCTGGCGATAACGGGTGTTCGACATCGTCCATGGCCTCTCACACCCCGGCACCCGTGCGTCCATTAGACTGGTGGCCAACCGATTTGTCTGGCGCGGCCTGTGCAAAGATGTGCGCGTCTGGGCCAGATCCTGCATAGCTTGCCAGCGTGCCAAAATCCACCAACACGTCAAAGCCCCACTCGAGGAGTTCACCGTGCCAGAAAGGAGGTTCGACCACTTCCACATCGACCTCGTCGGCCCCCTGCCGCCATCACAAGGTCACACGCACCTGCTGACAATTGTGGACCGTACCACCCGCTGGCCTGAGGCCATTCCACTGACGTCCACCACCACCGCCGACATCGTGAGGGCGTTCATCGGTACCTGGGTCGCTCGGTTCGGCGTCCCCTCCGACATGACGTCGGATAGAGGCCCGCAGTTCACCTCTGATCTGTGGGCCGCCATCGCCCGAAACCTCGGGGTGGCCGTTCACCGCACCATGGCTTACCACCCCCAAGCCAATGGACTGTGCGAGCGATTCCACAGGTCCATGAAGGCGTCCCTCCACGCCAGCCTCGAGGACGAGGCTTGGATCGACCGCCTCCCGTGGGTGCTACTTGGCCTATGCTCCACGGTCAAGGAAGACCTGCAAGCCTCGGCGGCGGAACTCATGTACGGCCAGCCGCTGCGCGTACCCGGAGAGTTCCTGCCCACCGCCATGACTCCCTGGTCAGCTGACCAGCAACGCCGCGCTTTCGCCAACCGAGCACAACAGTTCGCTCCGGTACCCACCGGCCGGCACGGCGAACCAGCAACCCGCGTACCACCTAGCCTGCACATGGCCAAATTTGTTTTCGTGCGCCATGACGCCCACCGAGGACCTCTACGGCCCCCATACGACGGACCCTACAAGGTACTCCAGATGGGGAACAAGTTCTTCCTCCTCGACGTGGGCGGCAGAACTGACAAGGTGTCGGTCGACCGGCTCAAGCTGGCACACCTAGAGCCCGATGAACCCGTTCAAGTGGGCCAACCCCCACCGCGGGGCAGACCGCCTAAGAGCCCGATGCGTCCGACCGCCCCGCTCCCGACACCAACCGCCAAGAGCCGTTCCGGCCATGCCACCAAGCCACCACGCCAGTTCGTACACTCCCTACTAGCGGATTCTGGGGGGAGCTGTGTGGCGTACCGATCACAGAACGGACACAATCCGCTTTCCGGTCCGTAGACTATAAATCAGGCGTCATGCCTTTAAGAAGGATCACACCTTTAAGAAACTCGATCTGCAACATAGTTAAGCCCAGAGCGGGGGAGGAGCAGTCGAAGCTGTGCACTGATAAAAGAGAGTTGTACTTTGTGTAGTCTCTGACTCCATTTTGTGTTCAGCATGCAGCCTCAACAATTAAACCTTTTCTGTTGAACCTCTCCGAGTTCAGTATTTTTTGTTCGGAGTACGTAGACTCCTACAATGTCATCATTGCTGCTGCATTTAAGGTCTGCAAGAAGCCTTGCTTCTTCTGCAAACTGCCAACCTTTTGGCCTTTGCAGTGAGAGGGACCTGGAGGCAGAATGAGCAGCAGGAGACCTAAGTCTGCTCCCAGATTTGATGACGTCGCCCTGCAAGCTTTGGTGGAGGGAGCAAGAGCTAGTAAGGAGGTGCTCTTCCCTTCTTCAGGGATGAAGAAGCCTCCCTAGCAAACGAAGGCTGTATGGGTCCAGGTGGCCCAGGAGGTGAAGTCATTGTCCCTCATCTGCAGAACGTGGCTTCAGTGCAGGAAGAGATTTCATGACCTTCTGCGCACTGGAAAAGTGAGTATGACTTTACCATCACCCTCAATCTGATCCCCATTGCCTCTCCTCACCAGCACTCAGCTTTAGCAATCTCTTCTTCCACATCCCACTTGACACTGACATCCCTGCACCCTTACCCATTCCCTCTCTCTCTATGGTCACATTCACCTAACTATTTGACTATGCAGCCCTCACACTCCCTAAAACTGTGATGCTATGAAAACAACTTACAAAACACAGGGAGAGCCCTTGGTCTTGCCAACTCACTCCATCTTTGTCTCCTTCTAAGCATCTATGCTATGGATTCTCTACACTCACTCCTTCATTCTCACTCAAATACCACTTGTCTCCCTCATTGCAGGAAAAGAGAGCCCACAATAAGAGGGAAAGAGTGAGGACAGGAGGAGGGCCACCCTCAGTAGCCCATCTCACCCCTTGGGAGGAGGCGGTCCTGGAGATTGTGGGACTGGAGGACGATGCGCAAGTGGGGGATGGACAGACGGGTGCATCAGAGAAAGCTGGTGACAGATAAGTTTTTCATCTCTCTCATTGACATTGCATGAGTCGCTGATGATGATTCTGAAGCTCTAACAGATAGACTTATGATCATCTGCAAGATGCAATGTGCATGTAACCTTGGCCTCACATCTTTGACTCTTTCCTTTACTCCCCCACAGGACCATCACAAGCACCCGTCCCCACTATCGAGGAGGAACATCCTGAGTCTCCAGACTCCTCAGAGGAAGCAGCAACCACAGCAGAATTCAGTCAACCCAGCACCAGCGCAGACACTCACACCTTGGTGGGTCCATCGCGAGATAGAGTAGTGCTGTCACCTGGTGTATCCCAGCTCACAAGTGAGCATCAGTAGATTGTGAAGACAGGGACAGCAGTGGAGAGTCCTAGTCGGAGGGCGCAGGACTCTCCCAGCTCGGCTCAGCTGCATGTTGACCCTCTGCCTCTGGGTCCATCCACAAGAACAGCGGTGCTGGAACTCCAGGAACAGGTGCAGGAGTCTCTGGCAGGTTTTGTCTCCAGGGTCGCTGTGAGTGTGGAGCGAATGAACGCAGCATCACGGAAAGAATGGCAACCTCTGTGGAAAGGCTGGCTACGGCCATGGAGGCAGTAAGTCGCCAGAGTGAGGAAAATGTGGTGAGTGTTCAGAATAGACTGACATCTCTGGAGGAGCGATGGTCAGCTATTGAACAGAGAAACCAGAGCTTCATGGAAGTCCTTCTGAATAGGACTGCCAGTGCAGATACAGGTCCCCATGGCCCCCCTGATGTGCAGCAAGGTGCTCTCAAGCCACTTGCAAGCGCTGAGGGGGACCTGACCCATGAGAGGGAAGTTGGTGGCAGACATCAAGGAAGTGGGGGCTCCTCTCCAAGTGCTCACATTTCCATGCCACTGCAGAGCCCTCGGTCAGAGCCCCACCAGAGTCCCCACCCAACTGAGATCGGCGTCTCAACCTCTGCACAGCCGCAGGAGCAGCAGACTGTTGATGAGCCCTCACAGGTTCGCAACCTCAGAGGACGCCCGCCAATGGTGTCGAGACAGGAGCAGCAAGAAAGTGAGCAAACATAGAAACATAGAAGATAGGAGCAGGAGTAGGCCATTCGGTCCCTCGAGCCTGCTCCGCTATTCAATGAGATCATGGCTAATCATCCAAATTCAGTACCCTGTCCCTGCCTTCTCCCCATATCCCTTAATCCCCTTAGCCTTAAGAAATATATCCAACTCCTTCTTGAATTTATTTAATGAACTGGCCTCCACTGCCCTCTGTGGCAGAGAATTCCACAGGTTCACCACTCTCTGGGTGAAGAAATTCCTCCTCATCTCAGTCCTAAATGGCTTACCCCTTATCCTTAGACTATGACCCCTAGTTCTGGAATCCCCGGCCATTGGGAACATCCTTCCTGCATCTAGTCTATCCAGGCCTGACAGAATTTTATAGGTTTCGATGAGACCCCCTCTCAATCTTCTAAACTCCAGTGAGTACAAGCCCAATCGACACAATCTCTCCTCATACGTCATTCCTGCCATCCCAGGTATCAGCCTAGTGAATCTTCGCTGCACTCCTTCCATGGCAAGAACATCCTTCCTCAGATAAGGCGACCAAAACTGCACACAATACTCAAGGTGCGGTCTCACCAAGGCCCTGTACAACTGCAGCAAGACATCCTTGTTCCTGTACTCGAACCCTCTGATACGAAGGCCAACATACCATTTGCCGTCTTAACCGCCTGCTGCACCTGCATGCTTACCTTCAGCGATTGGTGCACAAGAACACCCAGGTCTCATTACACTTCCCCTTCTCCCAATCTATTGCCATTCAAATAATAATCTGCTTTCCGGTTTTTGCCACCAAAGTGGATAACCTCACATTTATCCACATTATCGTGCATTTGCCATGTTTCTGCCCAATCACGCAACCTGTCCAAATCGTACTGGAGTTTCACGACATCCTCCTCACAGCATACCCTCCCACCCAGCTTTGTGTCATCTGCAAATTTGGAGATACTACATCCAATTCCCTCGTCCAGATCAATATATATTGTAAACAGCTGGGGTCCTAGGACTGATCCTTGCGGTACCCCACTAGTCACTGCCTGCCACTTGGAAAATGACCCATTTATTCCAACTCTTTGCTTTCTATCTGCCAACCAGGGCCTCCACATCTGCTGAAGCCACAGGGGAAGCACCACGTAGGAGCACGCGTAAGAGAAAGATACTGCACAAATAGTCACAAGGGTAGTCAATTGGGTGACATGTTGGGTTTATTTTTTATATGCCATCAGTTGGTTATTGTAAATTAAAATTCTGATGGCAACTGTTGCTGTTGTGGCATGTGTCATTTCGCAAATGGGACTTCCACATTCAGGGCTTAGGATTATTTGCAATTGTCAGTATGGTGGGCAGAGTGCTAGGAATCCTTTGGTTCTTGGCCATTGTTGATGCTCTGGTAAGAAGCTGCGAGGCAAAAGTGCTTGATTGGCTAGGTTACGCAAATCTGGCCAAGATGAGTGCGTTCCTTGCATCCCGGGCAGCAATGTGGTCGCGCTGGCACCTTCTGGCCTGTGCAGCTTCAGGTGGCTGAGCATCAGCTTGTCGCTCCTGTTCTTGCTGCTGCTGTTGATGGTGCTGTTGTTCATGGTTCTGCTGCTGCCACGGCTGGTCTTCATCCGAATCTGATGTCCAGGAGGAAAGGAAATAAATGGTTTCCTTGCTTCTGGTATATGCCTCAGTTGAGGAAGCGCTCAGTCCAGGTGGGGAGAGAGGTTTCCCAGGAGGTCACACTGGTGATGGGTGTCAGGCTCCAAAGTTCCACAGCTATGGTTATGCCTGCTAAAAGTTCCTCCAGACCTGAGACAACAAAGTCCTGCCACCTGCAAATGATAACTGATCAAATCTCGTATTTAATGGTGGAGCTGCAATCCAATTGTGCTCCCGCCAGGTTTCATCATCGTGTTTCAGAAGAGACGTGAATCACATGGGAAACGTGTTAAAATCGGAAAGGCCTCTCAAAATGGGATTATAGAGGCAATTTAGTGGTTGTTAAGGGCCTTAAGGGCCTATCCCGCCTCCAAGAGGCGGGACGGTGACAGAATCAGAAACCATGCATTTGGGAAAATTGCTTGGAGGTGGGATGGAGGCAGGGTCGGGCCCACCCGCCAGCCACTTTTTGCAATTTTAACATCCCACACGCCTCCATTCCCGCCTCCTCGGGCCTAGCAAAATCCAGCCCTTGGTTTCTGCACCCCGGGTTAGGAAGGAGAAAATCAGGCCAGGCCTCCCACTCCTGATTACTATTCAGTGATCCCTACTAGAGATGTATTTATGTGAACATTAGGTGAGGACCAGACTGTTTGGAAATAATTCAAGAGCAGCTGAGAGGAGGGGAAATAATATCATAAAAGAAAAGTGAGATTACATTGCACAAATATAGAATGGAATTAACTCAGGATAGAATGGCTCCCTAGTCATAGGGAACAGAACTACAGAACTCTCACCACAGGTGTAATTTTATATGAAAGATTTGCTCCCTTGCAGTATCTATCAATTTTAAATCACAATTTTTTAGTGAAATTGTCAGTTTTAGCTATTGGATTCAAATATAACAATGTATTTTATTAAAGTCTTTATTGAACCAGAACTTTCTTCAGTTCAACACTGGCAATATCAAAGTCATCCTGTTCAGTTTCTGAGTGAAATTGTGTGCCTCAGGCACTGATTCTATATTACTACCCGGCTGCCTGCTCAGGCTAGGCTCCTGTTACCCAGCATATCAGTTTCACAATCCTTGTCCTCATCTTCAAATCGCTCCACCGTGTCATTCCTCGCTATTGCTACAATCTTCTCCAAGCCCGACATCGCAGCACGTAACTTTGCGTTTTCTAATTCTGGTGTACTAGGCATCCACTTCCTTCCTCATTCCCCTCTCCCGATCTGTGGCAGAGCTTTTTGCACCACAGCCCTGTACTCTGGAACTCCCTCCCTAAATCTCTTTGTGACCCTTTTCACCGCCTTCAAAATCCTTCTCTTCTACCGTGGCTTAGGTCTCTTCTCCTTGATTGCCTCCTAACACAGCTCTACCTTTAAAGTGCCTTGGCATGTTTTGGTACATATTGTAAGTTATACAAATGCATTTTTTTATTGTTAGTCCTTTTTTTTCGCTCTCCACTTTTCTGTTGATTTGCTCCCCTCTTTCACTGAAGGCATTAACTCCTTGGTGGGACATGACTTTATGGGTGCTGGCCACCTCCAGTAACTCCCCAGATGGTGTTTATTATTGAATTAGCCTTGGTGTGATTGTTAGCTGGCTATTTGACAGTAATGGGTATTTCCTCACTTTACACACACTTCCAGAAGTGGTTTCTGCATTGCAATCAAGACCAGAAACCCAGACCAATTTTCTGGAGCCAGCGGCGAGTTCGGGACCCGTCACCGACCCTGGCCGCACCAGACTCGCAGAGGTAGAGGAAATCGTGGCCTTTGTTTCACTAAGTGCAATTTAAAATCACAAAACTTTCCGATCATTTCAATAAACATTAACCTGCATTGGGAAAGAGGCACCTTTCACTGAAACATTTGCAACTAAGGTTGAAAATTAATTTGCTGCAAAAATTATAAGTGGACCAACACACACAATTGCAGAGTACAATCACAAACAGCAAGTGATCTGAATAGTGCATAAAAATAGGTTTTATTTCACAGCTGTGATACAGAAAGAAGTTAAATATTTGCAGAAGAAATGACAAAATTGCAACATCTTGGCACCTCAACAGCAATTTTGAAATTTAAGAATCCAGCTGCAACTTCTGAACAATTTCTCAAAGTTCTCTTCCGATGATGCCCTAAGATAACAGATAGGAATATAGCGATGGCAAAACATGTTTAAATTCCTTTTTAAAATAGTACCTCAATGAATTAGCCTCGGAATTATTCCTTCCATCAGATTGTAGATTCTAGTGATTAAAAGTTGTGCTTGGAGGCATGCAATATTTTCAAAACTGGCATCTTAGCACAAGGCTTCCAAAAAACTGAAATCATGTCTAAGGGGAACTGCTGGTCCCTAATATGAATGTTGTATAATGGACCCGAATGAAAAAAGTCCATATTCTTTTCTACTTTTTCTTATTGGAATACATTAAAGATGCACACCCATAAGATTATTATGTTTAAAAAGTGTGATTGTTTCCCTTGTAAGGATTGGACTGCCAGTAAACTCATGAGCACAGTCTCTGCTGTATGAATAATGCATATGTCTTTATGGAAGATCAATAGGAGAGAGCAGAGAATAAAATAATCCAACAATTCTTCTTGAGGAGCACACAGCAGAATATCTCAAGCAAATGTTTCAATAGAAATTTGGCAGTCAACCATTCAATCAGACACAATGATAGAATGTTCTGGTTTGTCAGTCCTGGTGCAGATCGGTTTGATTATCCAAACATCTACAACCCTGTCAAATCCTATTCCAAAGTTTGCGGAAATGCTGCACCAAATGATTACTGGGATTAGCTCCATCATTCCAAAGTTTCCTCCAGGCCAATGCCTAGCAACAGAAAGCCCAGAATACAAGAAAAAAGATGCAATGGGTTCTGATTGAAGTTCATCTAATGTCAGAGTTTTAACATTATCTTAAAACAAAATAATATATCTGCGTAGAGTGTGCGACTGTGGTACACCACAATTCCTCATCCTCAAGTGTCCTGCGTCTGGAGTGGGTCTAGTGTTAACTTGGAACATTCATCACTTTCTCTGTATGAAGAAACAAATATGAATAGGTATCCTTGTTGAGATACCGCGGCAAACGTGGGAGTCGAGACCAGAGCTATTGAAAACACAACTGTTTTATTCTAACCACATGGCAAACAGGAACTAGAAAAGCCCGTGCATCCACTTAAATACTTCCCAGACAGGAAGTGCTCCCGGCAGCCTGTCCCTGCGGGAAACAAGTTGCTGGAGGAAAGGGCCCCCGGCTGGGGGCTTCTGCTTAGACTGTCTGTGCCGCCGTGAGCGGATTATGTCCAGTGGTGGCGTGTCGCCACAGAGCTCCCCCCAGAATCTGCTTAGGAGGAGTGGACGAGTCGTGACGGTGGTCTAATGGTTCTGCCGCAGCGGCTCTGAGTGGTCGCCGGTCTAGTTGGTTGGGTCGGGCGGTTCGCCGCCGGCTGTGCTGGCTTGCCGGGGGGACGGCCTCTAGTTGGAGGCTGGGCCACGGGGACCTGTTCCCCTGGTTCTGTGTGTGCTGGTTTCAGCCGGTCGATGGAGACTGTGTCGACCCTGTCGCCGAGTCGCAGCTTGAAGACCTTGTCCCCGGTTTGTAGTACCTCGTACGGTCCGTCGTACGGGGGTCACAGGGGCCCGCGGTGAGCGTCGTGTCACACGAAGACGAAGCGCGCCTGCTGTAAATTTGGCGGGACGTGAGGTGCGAGTTCGCCGTGTCGGTTGACCGGAAGTGGGGCGAACTGCTGAGCGGAAGAGAAAGAGTTGAGCCGCTGCTGTTCGGCCGACCAAGGCTTGTTAGGCTCCGGGAGGAATTCGCCTGGGACGCGCAGCGGTTGTCCGTAGACTAACTCCGCTGCCGAGGACTGGAGGTCTTCCTTGACCGCGGTGCGTAGGCCGAGTAGCACCCACGGTAGGTGGTCAGTCCAGGTACTGTCCTGCAGGCCGGCGTGGAGTGAGGCCTTGAGTGACCTGTGGAAGCGTTCACAAAGCCCGTTGGCCTGCGGGTGGTATGCCGTGGTGCGGTGGAGCGTCACCCCGAGGTTGCGTGCTGTGGCCGTCCAGAGTTCGGAGGTGAACTGGGCGCCTCTGTCGGAGGTTATGTCGGCCGGTACGCCGAACCTCGCAACCCAGGTGTTAACGAACGCCCTGGCGATGTCGGCTGTGGTGGTGGAGGTCAGCGGCACTGCCTCAGGCCAGCGTGTGTAGCGGTCGACCATCGTGAGGAGATAAGTTTGGCCCTGCGATGGCGGCAGGGGACCGACGATGTCGACGTGTATGTGGTCGAAGCGGCGGCTGGGTACCTCGAAGTCTCCCAGGGGTGCTTTGGTGTGCAGCTGTACCTTAGCCCGTTGGCAGGCGAGGCAGGAGGTGGCCCAAGTCCGAACATCTCTGCTGAGGCCGCGCCAGACGAAGCGCTTGGAGAGGAGTTTGACGGATGCGTGGGAACCTGGGTGAGAGAGCCCGTGGAGCGCGTCGAAAACGCGGCGGCGCCAGGTCTCAGGGACGACCGGCCTGGGTTGGCTGAGTGAGACGTCGCAAGTGACTGCCGTGGCTTCGGGCCCGTGCGCGACCTTGGCTAGGCGTAGCCCTGGCAGGCTGGTAGCCGCCGAGAGGAGGTCTGGGTCTGTGAGCTGGGCCGCTGCTAGTTGTGCGTAGTCGACCGCGAGGTGATTCGCACAGACGGCGGGACGGGAAAGGCAGTCGGCGACCACGTTGTCTCTACCGGAGACGTGCTGGATGTCCGTAGTAAACTCGGACACGGCCGCGAGCTGGCGTTGCTGCCTAGCGGACCAGGGTTCGGTGTGCTTGGCCATCGCGTACGTGAGTGGCTTGTGGTCCACATACGCGGTGAAGTGGCGGCCTTCCAGGAGGAACCTGAAATGGCGGACCGACAGGTGGAGCGCGAGAAGCTCGCGGTCGAAAGTGGAGTATTTGACCTCCGGGGGGCGCAGTTGGCGGCTGTAGAAGGCAAGTGGCTGCCACGCGCCATTGACCCACTGCTCGAACACGGCCCCGACCGCGTGGTCGGAGGTGTCTGTGGTGAGCACGACCCGGGCATCGGCCTTCGGGTGCGCGAGCAGAGTGGTGTCGGCGAGCGCGTTTTTGGTGGCGTCGAAGGCGGCTGCCGTGTCAGTGGTCCAGGCTACGTCCATCTTGCCGGATTTTCCTCGGAGGGAGTCGTATAGGGGCTTCATGAGGGCTGCAGCTCTGGGAATGAACCTGTTGTAGAAGTTCACCATCCCGAGGAATTCTTGGAGGCCCTTGATGGTTGTGGGGCGGGGAAATTGCTGGACGGCCTGCACCTTGTTGGGCAGGGGGACGGCCCCAGCGGGGGTGATGTGGTGACCGAGAAAATCGATCTCGGTGAGGCCGAATTGGCACTTCGCCGGGCTGAGGATGAGCCCGTGTTGGGCTAGGCGCCCGAACAGGATGCGAAGGTGTTCGAGGTGTTCCTGTTTGGAGGAGCTGGCCACGAGAATGTCGTCTAGATAGACGAATAGGAAGTTCAGGTCCCGGAGGACTGAGTCCATAAGGCGCTGGAAAGCCTGTGCTGCATTCTTGAGGCCGAAGGGCATCCTCAGGAACTCGAACAGGCCGAATGGGGTGATGACGGCCGTTTTGGGGATGTCCGCGGGGTGTACGGGGACTTGGTGGTAACCGCGCACCAGGTCGACTTTGGAAAAGACGGTTCGTCCGGCCAATCGGGCCGAGAAGTCCTGGATGTGTGGCACCGGGTATCGATCGGGGGTGGTGGCGTCGTTGAGGCGGCGGTAGTCCCCGCAAGGGCGCCAGCCTCCGCCGGGCTTGGGGGCGATGTGGAGGGGCGAGGCCCAAGGGCTGCTGGAGCGGCGAATGATGCCGAGTTGTTCCATGGTGGCGAACTCGGCCCGCGCGATTTCCAGCTTGGCCGGGTTGAGTCTGTGGGCGTGGGCAGAAACTGGGGGGGCCGGTGGTGGGGATATAGTGTTCCACACCGTGCTTTGCGGCTTTGGCCGAAAAGGTCGGGTTAGTGAGGGCGGGAAACTCAGCTAGGAGTGCCGAGTAGTCGTCCGTGGCGTTGGTGAGGCAGTAGGTCGTCAGGCCGGCCGAACGGGCCGGGGTAAAGGCGCCGGGGATGGGGGCCATAGTGTTGATGTCGACGAGGCGGTGCCTCGGAATGTCGACGAGGAGGCCGTGGGCGCGTAGGAAGTCGGCGCCGATGAGTGGGCAGAGGACCTTGGCTGTGAGGAACTCCCAGCGGTAGCGGCGGCCCGCGAGGTCGAGCGTGACCATGCGGGTGCCATATGTGCGGATGGCAGAGCCATTGGCTACAGCCAGTGTGATACCCCGTGTGCCGCGTTGGATCTCGAGGGTGGAGGTGGGGGTGATGCTGTGCTGGGCCCCTGTGTCGCACAGGAATTGGCGGTTGGTTCTGTCGTCAGTGACGTACAGTAGGGGCTCCTTCTGCCCCACGGCCATCGCGGGGGCCGGTGCGGGGGGGGGTTTTGAAGGTACACGGCGGCGTGTGACTATCTGCGGCCGTGACTTGCAGGACCATGACGCAAACCTCGAAAAATTCCTCCGCACTGCCCAACTCCTGAACCTGACATATAACAAGGAGAAGTGCATATTCCGCACAAACCGCCTCGCCATCCTTGGCTGTGTTGTGGAACACGGAGTCATCGGCCCCGACCGGATGCATCCCCTTATGGAACTCCCACTGCCCCAAGGCCCTGAAGAGGTGCCTAGGGTTTTTCTCCTATTATGCCCAGTGGGTCCCCTACTATGCGGACAAGGCCCGTCCGCTGATCAAGTCCACCTCTTTTCCCTTGACGGCAGAGGCCCGCTTAGCCTTCCACCGTATCAAGGAAGACATTGCCAAAGCCACCATGCACGCAGTGGACGAATCCATCCCCTTCCAGGTGGAAAGCGACGCGTCCGACTTTGCCCTGGCCGCTACCCTCAATCAGGCGGGGAGACCCGTGGCCTTCTTTTCACGAACCCTCCAAGGCCCGGAGACCAGACACTCCGCTGTTGAGAAGGAGGCCCAGGCGATTGTGGAGGCTGTGCGTCATTGGAGGCACTACCTGGCCGGAAAACGATTTACCCTGCTCACTGACCAACGTTCAGTTGCTTTCATGTTTAACAACAAGCAGAGGGGCAAAATCAAAAATGACAAGATCTTGAGGTGGAGAATCGAACTTTCCACCTACAATTACGAGATCTTGTACCGGCCCGGGAAGCTCAATGAACCCCCGGATGCGCTATCGCGTGGCACCTGCGCCAGCACGCAGATCGATAGACTGCGGGCCCTCCACAATGACCTCTGCCACCCGGGGGTCACCAGGTTCTTCCACTTCATCAAGGCCCGCAACCTGCCTTACTCTAATGAGGAGGTCAGGACCATGACCAGGAACTGCCAAGTCTGCGCTGAGTGCAAACCGCACTTTTATAGACCAGACAGGGCCCACCTGATAAAAGCCACTCGCCCCTTCGAGCGCCTGAGCGTTGATTTTAAAGGGCCTCTCCCCTCCTCCGACCGCAATGTGTACTTCCTCAATATTATTGATGAGTACTCCCGTTTCCCGTTCGCCATCCCCTGCCCGGACATGACCAATGCCACGGTCATTAAATGTCTGAACGACCTCTTCACCCTGTTCGGTTTCCCCAGCTATATCCATAGCGACCGGGGCTCATCGTTTATGAGCGACGAACTCCGTCAGTACCTGCTAACTAGGGGTATTGCCACAAGCAGGACCACCAGTTACAACCCCCGGGGGAACGGACAGGTGGAAAGAGAAAATGCGACAGTTTGGAAGGCCGCCCTGCTAGCCTTAAAGTCTAGGGGCCTTCCAACCTCCCGCTGGCAGGATGTGCTGCCCGATGCGCTCCACTCTATTCGGTCACTGCTCTGCACTGCCACTAACGCCACCCCTCATGAGAAAATGTTTGTCTTCCCAAGGAAGTCCACATCGGGGACATCGCTACCGCCATGGCTGACGTCCCCAGGGCCGGTCCTACTGAGAAGGCACATGAGGACCCATAAAACGGACCCCCTGGTCGAGAGGGTCGACCTCCTCCACGCCAACCCCCAGTACACTTACATTGCATACCCGGACGGGCGGGAGGACACAGTCTCCATAAGAGACCTTGCACCCTCGGGGGCCGCAGTAACCCACTACTCACTACCACCCCCCCCACGATCCGATATCCAGCCCCAGCAGACGGCAGGCCTGGGCCCAGCGACCTGCTCGACATCTACGAGGACGACACGCCTGTGCCACAGCCTACGCGGGACTCGACGCCGGAAGCTCCACTACCCCTGCCGTCGCCACGCGGATCACAGCGGCAGACAAGACCTCCGGAGAGACTCCAATACACTAACTTTTAATACACTTCACCCCGCCGGACTCAATTTTAAACAAGGGGTGAATGTGGTAAACCACTGTTTGTATTCTACTGTGTACATGCCTGGACATGCCTCGGCTGACTCCTCCCACAAGTCCTAGTATAAAGGTGACTGCTCCCCAGCCCCTTTGTATTCTGGACCGGTCGACCACTCGAGGCAGACCTTCATTCCTTTGTTAATAAAAGCCTTTAGTTACTCTCTTAACTCTCAGTCTTTTATGAGTAATTGATAGCGCATCAAAAGTTAATGCAGTAAAAGAGGACAAATGGATGATCCCACTGCAGATAAATGGAGCATTAGTTACATTGAAACTGGACACTGGGGCAAAAGCAAACTTAATCAGTATGAGTGACATTAACAATATGAAAGAAAAGCCCAAAATACAGAAAAAGTCAGTACTACTGAAGGACTATAATGGACAGAAAATAGATAGCTTAGGTGTATGCAGACTTAAAGTGACAGTCAAAGACAAAGTGCATCATCTCATGTTTTCTGTTGTGGCTGAAAGACTTGATTCGATACTAGGTGACAAAGCTTGTGAAGACTTAGAACTGGTCAAGAGAGTCTACCATATAAACTGTGCCATAAGCAGACCAGATGACTCAGGTGATGAAGCAGAGAGCCCATCAAGGATGAAAAGGCCAAAGGGTATCCATGTCTTCAAAAAGCCTAGTTTCTCCAAGAAGAAAGAAAAAGACTTCAAGGTCAAAGAGAAGCCAAAGGAAGAAAAGCACAAAGAGGAAAAACACAAGGAGAAAAAGTCCAAAGATATAACCGCAGCAGATGTTGTTTAGCAGTGGAAAGAGAAAAAGAAGAAGCCTGCACCAGAGCAGGAAGCAGTTCCGGTGGATACTCCTTCTTCCCTCAGGCCAATCTTTGGTGTTCCATTAGCCGAGGCTGCTGAGAGGACTATGCTGTATGATGGGATCCAGCTGCCAGCAGTTTTTCGAGAGTGCATTGACTACATTGAGAGTTATGGCATGAAGAGTGAAGGAAACACTGAAACCCTCTCCAAGCAAAGATCGCAAGGAGACCTCGATCTATACAAGAGCAGATTGATGACAATGCCGCAACTGCATCTTGTCATTCACCGCCAGAACAATCTCATGAAGACACATCAGACTTACCCGTGTTGAGAAGATCCACACGTGAAGTAAAAGAGCCTGATAGACTTAATCTTTGAGTACAATGTAAAGCTTTGAAAATGTGTTGACTGTTTTGAAAATGTTTATGTTTATAGAGCACTAACAAAAGTGTTACTGATATTATCTTTATTGTTTTCTTGAAAGTTGATTGATATTGATTTTGTTAAACCTCAAAGAAAGGGGGATGTAGTGATCAATAGCATGTCATTCTATAGTGGACACTAGGTGGAGCCGTAGAGCTGTATATAGCTGTATGTATAAGACTACACTACCCAGCTATATATTATATTAAGACTACATTACCCATGAGGCTAGGCTACCCACAAGGCAGCAGTCAAGAGGGAAGCCTCTACAAGATGCTGTACAAGTCCACATGTGCTCAATAAAAGTAGCTAGCAAAAGCTAGCTGTGTTCATAATAAGAATGTCTATTTATTAATGAACATAACAGGACCCACCGATCAGGGGCATTTTTGACATCTTTGCCTCTCAGTTCATTAAGGGATGCAATCTTTAAAGAAAATGGTTGGCCTTTGGGATCAATTAGCTTCTGCTAACTGTAACGCTCTCCTGCATGTCTCACCTCTAATAAATGATGACATTATTTTATTAGGTCAGGTACTTTACCCAACTGATTATCTTCTTTATTGATCCCAGCTTCAGTTCCTTGCTTATTGATCCTTTGCAACTCACCTCCGTCTTCACTTTGATCCTCTTCAAGTTGCTTTCTTTTCTCAGTATTGCTTTGTTCTCCTGCGAAGGTTTGCTGTGATTCTACATGAACACAAAAAAACACTGTAATCATTGTAAACCTGTAGTCTAATGGACCAGGACCTGCAGTTATAATGCTATTGGCCAATAATGAAATAATTCACAGGCATTCAGTAGAGCACAATGCAACTGCAGCCAAGGAGAGATAATATAATTGCTCAGATTGACGCCACATTAAAGACCTTTAGAATAATGCAGAATTGTTGCTCACTGTGAATATTAACTGCTAGTAGGCTTATCTCACTGCCCTGAATTTACCTCAGTCAACCAGCTTCAACTAATAGAGGCAAAAATCCACAACTTTGTTATTCAAGTGCCCCAGTCATGTACCAGCACAAAATCTTATCGCGGTCCAATCATTGTACAAATTCTGTACTTTGGTGTAAGAATACATCAGTGGAGTTTTCAGAAGAAAATGTCATCAATTTGTAAATTTGAGAAAAGAGGAGCTTCATAGAGTCACGGCACAGAAGGAGGCCATTCGGCCCATCGAGCTCGTGGCGGCTCTCTGTAAGAGCACTTCAGCTCGTCCCACTCCCCCACCCTTTCCCCGTAGCCCTGCAATTTTTTTTCATTCAGGTACTTTTCCAATTCCCTTTTGAATTTGCCTCCACCACCCTTTCAGGCAGTCAATTCCAGATCCTAACCACTCGCTGTGTAAAATCATTTTTCCTCATGTCACCTTTGGTTCCTCTGCCAATCACCTTAAATCTGTGTTCTCTGGTTCTCGACCCTTCCGCCAATGGGAACAGTTTCTCTTTATCTACTCAGTCTAGGAGCCTCATGAATTGGCTAAGTGACAGGAAGCAGAGGGTAGTGGTGAAGTTGTTTTTCGGATTGGAGGCAGGTATACAATGGTGTTCCCCAGGGGTCGGTACTAGGCCCACTGCTTTTCATTGATATATATTTATTATTATGTCCGTGTATAATTGAGACACGGACTGCAGGAGTTGATTATAACAAGTCTTTACTGAATGGAGACAACCTGGAAACTGAAACTACAGAAGCCTGCTAGGGCCTTTTATACAGGGGTGGTCACTGCCGGTACTGCAGTCTGAGACCAGTTATTCCCTTAAAGGTACATACACAACAATTCCTCCCCTTTTAGATAAACAGTACATAACATTCATTTAACAACTAAATAATAACTAATTACAATTACAATTACAGTTGCTAGATACATTGGTTGAAGTTAAGCAATTATAAGTTCAGTCTTTGAGGAGGCTTCCTGATTCTGTCTGGATAATGCCTCTTTGGGATATCAGGTTCTTCTGGCAAGGTTGAGTCGGGATCAATGTCGTTGTTTGGTTCGTCTGCTTCCAATATCACCGATTCTGCGGTAGATGCAATTGGTACTTCGGTTTCATCGTCAGGTGTATCAGATCGTGGTGTGGAGTTGACGTTTTCCAGTGACTCTAGAATCTGGTCAGCATGGCGTCTTACAATGCTCTCCCCAACGTCCACGGTATACATTAGAGGTCCTTGCTGTGTACAGATCGTTCCTAGCTGCCATTTTTCTGTGCGGTAGTCCCAGGCCAAAACTGGTTGACCTATCTTAAAACTCCTGGTCGGCCTTTCATTCATATTCTGAAACTGCCTGTTCTCCACATCTCTTCTGACGTTTGGCTTAACCAAATCCAAGCGGCATCGTAGTCTTCGATTGAAGAACATCATGGCTGGAGTTTGGTTGGTAACCGCATGTGTCGCATTCCGGTAGGCAAACAAGAAGTTATCCACCTTGTGTTGTAGGGGTATATCTTCATTACACATTGCCTTGATAGCCTTCTTGAATGTTTGAACAAACCTCTCGGCCAATCCATTAGTGGCTGGATGATATGGGGCGGATGTGTAATGCTTAACACCATTGTTCTTTAAGAACCTCCGGAACTCTTCAGACACAAACTGTGGTCCATTGTCAGAGCAAATCTGTTCAGGCAGCCCATTCCTGGCGAATATGGTTCGTAAGACTGTGATAGTTTTTTCTGTGGTGGTTGAGGACATTTTTATTACCTCTGGCCACTTTGAATGTGCATCCACCGCAATTAAAAACATCGAGTCCATAAAGGGACCAGCAAAATCAATGTGCACCCTTTGCCATGGAGATGAGGGCCACTCCCATGGCTGTAGAGGGGCTTGTGGTGGGGCGTTTTGGACCTTCTGGCATCCTGTACAGCTCTTGGTCATCTCTTCGATTTCTCTATTGATTCCCGGCCACCACACAAACGCTCTGGCTAAGTTCTTCATTTTTACCCCTCCCAGATGACCCTCATGAAGCTCATTGAGCACTCTATTCTTCAATTTGGGTGGAATTACTATTCTGGATCCACACATCAAGGTTCCTCTGCACACTGACAGCTGTTCTCTTCTCGGCGAGAATGCTGGCAGCAGTGGTTCGCCATGTGCTGGCCATCCCTTCACCATTAAAACATAGACCCAGGAGAGTGTCGGGTCATTTCGTGTTTCCTTTTCTATGTTTGCATTCGTCACAGGGAGACATTCGACTATAGTCGAGTGGAATAACTCCACTGGTTCCACTGCCAGTTCTTCTTCCACCATCGGCAACGGTAGGCGCGACAATCCATCAGCATTCCCATGCTGTTTAGTTCCTTTGTACTCGATGTCATATTGGTGTGCCCCTAGGAAAAGGGACCACCTCTGTAGCCGTTGTGCCATCATTATCAGTACGCCCTTCTGAGGGTTGAAAATGGAGACGAGAGGTTGATGATCAGTTAGTAGAGTAAATTTCTGACCGTGCAGGTAGTGATTGAACTTCTTCACCCCCCACACCAGGCTGAGGGCCTCTCTGTCAATCTGGGTGTAGTTACGCTCGGCTGAAGTTAACGAGCGTGGCGCAAAAGCTATCGGCCTCTCTGAACCATCAAGGAATTTATGTGACTGTACCGCCCCAATGCCGTAGGGAGACGCATCACACGCCAATCTTATTGGTAGTGATGGGTTGTAGTGAGCCAATACTTCTCTTGAAGTGATTAGGTCCTTACTCTTCTGAAAGGCCCGCTTGCATTCATCGCTCCATTTCCATGCTACTCCCGTTCGTAGTAGGGCATTCAGTGGATGCAGAATTGTGGACAAATTCGGCAAAAACTTATGGTAATAATTCACCAATCCGAGGAATGACCTCAGTTGCGACACATTTTCAGGCGCTGGAGCCTTAACAACCGCTTCAATTTTGTCAGGGGACTTATGCAACCCCTCTTCATCAATCACGTGGCCACAATACGATATCTGTTTCTTTAAAAACTCGCACTTGGGGCGATAGGCTCGTATCCCATGTTCACGTAGTCTAGTGAGCACCTGCTCTAGGTTGGTAAGGTGTTCACTGTCATCTTCACCTGTCACTAGGATGTCGTCCAAGTAACACTGAGTCCCCGGAATCCCTTGCAGGACTTGTTCCATCGCTCTTTACCATATCGCCGGAGCTGATGCTACTCCGAATACCAGTCGATTATACTGGTAAAGACCTTTGTGACTGTTTATCATGAGATACTTCCTAGAGGATTCTTCAACCTCCATCTGCAAATATGCTTGTGCTAGGTCAATTTTTGTAAAACGCTTCCCTCCAGATAGTGAGGCGAAGATATCTTCTATGCTTGGAAGAGGATATTGTACTGTGTGAAGGACTGGGTTCACCGTCACCTTGAAGTCCCCACAGATGCGAACCTTCCTTGGCTCCTCAGACTTATTGTTTATCGTTTTTTTCATGACAGGAATGATGGGTGTTGCCCACTCGCTCCAGTCTACCTTAGATAACACGCCTGCATTCTCCAGATTCTCCAGCTCTGCCTCGACGGCTGGGCGAATTGCATATGGTACCGGTCTTGCTTTGAAAAACTTGGGAATTGCATTCTCCTCTATTTTTATCAAGGCGGTTACGTCTTTAAGAGTGCCCAGTTCTTGTTGAAATACCTCTTTGGCGTCAGCTAAGATTGTTGACAATCGTCCAGGAGTGACATCGTCATCCTTTTTACCAGCCACCGTCAGTGCCTGAATGGAGTGCCAGTCTAAACTTATCTTTCTGATCCATTCACGTCCCAATAACAGTGGTCCACCATCTTGCAGAATGTAGAGATACAATTACCGTATTTTCTTGCCGTTGTATTCGACAGGCACCCTTATTTTTCCTCTGGGGTATACTTTTTGCCCCGTATACGTCCTCAAGACAATGGATGTCTATCTCAAGGGTATGTGTGAGAATAGCCGCTCGTAGTCTCGTCGATTCATGATGGTTAGAGCTGATCCTGTATCCAATTCCATTTTGACTTGGGACCCTGCTATCGTGAGGGTGACTCAAATGGTTCGGTGATCCTCTTTTGCGATTACGTTGTGAAGTTTGAGACAGCTTAATCTCTTGTTCCCGGATTCACTATCGCTCATCTGGTCTTTGGAACTACTGTCCGTCATCTTTTGTACTTTCCTGTACGGTTCCTTGGTAGCCTTTTTGTTGTCGTTGGTCTTCTTCCCAGACCTGCAAACTCGTGCAATGTGTCCCATCTTTCCGCATTGCCTGCATATTTTGTCCTTGGACCAGCAGTCCTTCTGGTCATGGTTTGTTCTGCCGCAGCGATAACATTTTGCAAATCCCCGTGTCATTTCGTGGGTGCCGTATTCCCGTGGCTTTTGTTGTATTTCCGCAGCTCCCCTTGCTGCTGCTTCGTACGATACTGCCACGCTGAAAGCCTTATCTAGCGTCAGCTCTTTCTCTGAGAGTAACCTCTTCTGGGTTCCTTCACTCAGGAGTCCACAGACAAATTTGTCCCGTAAGGTATCTGCCAGTCCTGCTCCGAACTGGCAGTGCTTTGATAGCTTGTGTAGTTCCGTAAGGTAATCAGCATTGCTCTCATTTTTATGCTGATTTCTCCTGTGGAATTTAAATCTTTCTGTTATCAGCAGCGGTGTAGGATTTAGGTGTTCCTGTAGGATAGCAACAATTTCGTTAAAACTCTTCGCCTTCTGTTTGGCTGGAGTAATCAGGTCCCGCAATAGGCTGTACGTTCTTGCGCCCATTAAATTTAGCAATACCGATGCCTTTTTCTCATCGGCTAGTTCGTTTGCCTCGCAATATACCTCGACTCTTTCCACATACGTGGTCCAGTCTTCTATTGCATTATCGAAGGCAGTGATATCACCAGTCTTTGGCATTTTGAAAATCTAAGATGGCGCCTCCCGCGCTTTTCCTTCTTCCCCGCCGAGTTAAGATGGCGCCTCCCGCGCTTTCCCGCCGCTGCCGCTGCTGCCAACGCTGTTGCTGGCGATTATATATATTTTTCTATCGCGCTTCAATATTTGCTCCGTTAATTGAAGAACCGTTCCCGTCGTGGAGCGGACCCTCTGGGACACTTCCCTCCCTCTTCTTAGGTCTGAACGCTGCCCGGCTTCGAAGCACCGGCCGCGCCCTGTGTGCTCCACCCTCTCTCTCTCTCTTTGCTTCCCGACTCGCTGCCCGGCCCCGTTGCAGAGCCACCCGATCGAGCTCTAGCCCGCCGCAGCCCAGGAAGGATCAGTGTACTACCTGCCACCAGCCCGATTAGCTGGGAAACCACAGACTGGAGAACCAAGCCTGGCTCTCGACAGTCTCTCCTGCAACTTTTCAATTCGATGATTTGGAGGGCGGTTGCCCACGGTCGACGCCCGTTTCTCGAGTTTCTTTGGATTATTTTTTTTTTCTTTCTTCTGGCTCTGACCTTCAATAACGTCGTCTGAGGTGCTGCCGAGTTGCAGGTAAGTTCGTTTCTTACTCTTCGCCAGTATTATGTCCGTGTATAATTGAGACACGGACTGCAGGAGTTGATTATAACAAGTCTTTACTGAATGGAGACAACCTGGAAACTGAAACTACAGAAGCCTGCTAGGGCCTTTTATACAGGGGTGGTCACTGTCGGTACTGCAGTCTGAGACCGGTTATTCCCTTAAAGGTGCATACACAACATTAATGACTTAGACTTGGGTGTACAGAGCACAATTTCAAAATTTGCAGATGGCACAAACCCATTCAGACAATCTGAAGTTTTGCTCCTGAAGTCCTGTAGTGCTGCTGCACCAGAGGGAAAGCAGTAAAGTGAACCCTAAATATCACCTGAACAGATAAGTCCAGATCCTGTCCTAAATGCCAGGCACAGGTCATCTGCATTGGTGGGTCAGCCCACTGGAAGCTGCAAGGGTGCAGGAGCGACACCCACCCTGACATCAGCCCTCAACATTGGAGTGCTACCATGTTACTATGAGGATATTAGAAGGAATGCAGGCAGGACCCAATGAACAGGATCATTTTTTTTTCATCTTTGGCTCACATTGGATTAAGGGATACACTTTTAAAAGACAATGGGGGAGAAATTGAGTATAGCCCTGTTTGAGGCGCCAGCCTTGCCAGGGCGCTAAAAGTAGCGCCCCGGAAACATTCGCGCCCGTGCACTGGAAATTGAGTTGTTGCGCCCCAAAGGGAAGCGCGGCGCTTTTGGAGGCACCCCGCATCCCTCTTGGGGCGCTGCGAGTGAATATCGTGGTGCTACGTGCCGCAGCGCCAAACACTGCGGCACGTCGCGCTGCGGTATTGTAGGCCTTCCTCCCCTTCTTAAAGGGGAGGGGCCTTGTGCAGCGCGATCTCGGGCCCAGCTGGGCCCCCGAGGATCGGGAGTGCAGGCAAAAGAGCCCGGCACCGAGGAGAAGTGCCGGGCTCTTGGAGCGCAGCTGGCACTCTGCGGGGGGGGGGGGGGTGGAGGGGGGTTCAGGAGGCCGGGGATGGGAGCGCAGGCAGGTGCTGGCAGGCGGCCAACAACAAGAATGGCCGCCCCGCACTTCGCCTTTAATTTGCGCCTCCCCGGCCACAGGTAGGCCCCCCTGAACCGGTCGGACATAGCGTCCGGTGGTAAATCAGGGGGCGCTGCCAAATATCACGGCCGGGGCATCAGCGGGGTGCTGTGCACACCGATGACATCATCAGCAGCGGCGCAGCGCTAACGGTTAGCGCCACCACTAACGTCCCGTGGAAATTAGCGGGAGGCGTGGGCAGTGCCGCGCCCGGGCGCCAGTTGGCTTGCGACCCACTTAGCGCCCTCTTAAGGCGCTAACGGGTGGCACAGCCTACTGAATTTCTCCCCCAATCATTCCCCTTTTGGATCAATTAGCTTTAGCTAACTGTACTCCTCTTCTGTGTGTCTCACCCTAAATAAATGACATTTTGAAAGTTGGTCAGATACTTTATCCATCTTATTACTGGAATTTTCCTTAGCGTGTCATGTCGTGTCGGGAGCATGTGGGCCGCATGGTGGTTTCGTACTGCGATGTATTGATCAGCCCGCTCCTCAGAGTGACTTTCAGTTAATGGCCCCTATTAAGGCAGACATGCATGTTTCCCAGCCCTATTCAATGGTGCGGGTCTGATGATGTTATCGATGACTCATTTCCAGCTGGGATACTTAAAGTAGCCTTGGCCACATCGCATTTGAAGGTTCATCTGATAGTGTTGAGAGAGTATATTGGAAGATCTTGTAATTGCTGAGATTGCTAAACATGACTTCCCAAAGACAGAGGGCTGCATTCAAGTTTTCCGATGGCTCCCTACATATTCTTGTAGAGGGAGTCAGAGCACACAGGGAGGTCCTCTACCCTGTTGATGGGTGGAAGAGACCTCCCAAAGAGACAAAAAGAGCCTGGCTCCAAATAGCTGAGGAGGTGAACAGCAGAGATGTGGTGAGGCAGACCTGGGTGCCGTGTCGGAAGCGCTTCAGTGATCTGATGAGATCAGGAACGGTGAGTGCAAAGCCACACCCACCTTCATCCTGTTGTGCCTGTCATCACATCCCCATCACTCTGCCTTCCCACGCCTACTCCTGACATCATTACTCACACCAACGTACCTTGCACATCTATATACATACATCCCCCTCTGACTAACCACCCCTCACACTCACCCTCATCCTAATGCAATCATAACAAGTAACACCACAAAAGGAGGCCATTCGGCATTGGCACCCCACTCCCTCATAGTCACTCTCTACTAACCCACACAATCCTTACACTTATGCCAGCACTCTCACTCAAACTTCTCCTCTTTCCCTCCTTGCAGGACAGGAGAGCACACAACAAGAGGGAGAGGGAGAGAACCGAAGGTGACCCTCCATCGTTCAGCACTTTAACTCCAGCAGAGGAGGTGGCCCCGCAGGTCTCAAGAGTTGCAGAGCTGCTGGCGGTGGGAAACGGAGAGGGGGGAGTGGGGGCTCTCAGCAGCCTGGTGATGGAATTACATCTCATACAGCCACATGGCATACAGCAGTCACTCATATGGTGACTGATGTCAGCAGCCAGTGAATGTTCATCATGTGCATAATGTTAACTTTACCCATTCTTAATAAAATATTTTTAAATCATCTCTTTACTCTCCATCAAGAGCTCCCACCACTGTCCAGCTCTAACGAAGACGATTCCTCAGAGGAGCCTCCAGTCTCTGAGGGTGCACCGTCAGCAGAGCCAAGCGAACCCAGCACCAGCGCAGATACGCACACCTCAGTGGGTCCTATGCGAGATAGAGTAGTGTTGTCGCCTGGTGTCTCACAAGTCACAAGTGAGCAAGAGCAGATGGTGTTGACAGGGACAGCAGTGGAGACTCCTCGCCGGAGGATGCAGGACGCTCCAAGCTCTGCTCAGCTTCAGGCAGACGTTGAGCCTCGGGGGCCATTGAAAAAGAGGGTGATCCTAGAGGGGCAGCAAGAAATGCAGGAGGCTCTGGCAGGTTTTGCAGCCATGATGTCTGCAAATCTGCAGAGAATGGAGGAGTCCATCTCCAATATGAGCACCATCATGTCACAGGCGATGACGATATGCTCTTCCATGGATAGAATGGCCACCTGCACGGAGCAGCTAATGCGCCACTCACATGAGCACATGCTAGTTATGGACAACAGATGGCAGCGGCTCATAGACCTCCTCTCTACCAGGATGCAAACATAGACTTGGGTCCTCATGGCCCCACTGCTGTGCCGCAAGGTGCTCTCCAGCTCCTTACTAGCAGGGAAGTGCGGGTGGCCCATGAAAGGGATGATGGGGTGAGACGGGACATGGAAGTGGGGGCTCCTCTCAAAGTGCTCACACTTCTCCCCCACAGCCTGCCCCCGCCCCCTCAGTCAGAGCCCCAGATGCCTCTGGATCGCGATGGCCGAGTCTGCCCCTGCACAATTATAAAAGAATCTCGAAATGAGCAAGGAGCAGGGGAGAGGAAGGTTTGGGGCTGAGGAGAGTACTGATGTGAACTGAGTGAGGAAAAGAGAGAAGAAACAGGAGATAGACAGTGCTAGCAAGAACTCGGGTAGACAGTACGAGCATGAACTGGGGCAGACAGTGTTAACATAAACTGAAGGGTTCGGCAGAAGAACTAGCAGGAGATGAAGAGAAATGACAGCACAAACCAAGGAAAAGGGAAAAAGGTGTCTCTGTCTTGGGAATGGGGACAAGAAGGCCACTATGTCACAGCGCGACAGACATATAAACATTTTCAAAACACTTTAATAATCAGATATAGCAACAGACAGTGCCAATACATGGCACAACAACCTATGATTTCTTAACAAGAAATGAGGTAAGATCCACAAAGTTTGTGCCACAATCTTCTTCCATTTTTTTAAACTGTTCGTCATATTGTGATAGTTTTCAAGATTGGTGTGTATGGAACAAATATATAAAGAAAAGAAAGACTTGCATTTATACAGCACCTTTCAAGGCCACTGGACATCCCAAAATACTTTACAGCCAATGAAGTAGTTTTTGAAGTGTAGTCACTTGTAATATAGGAATAACATAGGAACAGGAGCAGGCCATTTAGACCCTCGAACCTGTTCCGCCACTCAATGAGATCATGGCTGATCTGTGACCTAACCCCATATATCCACATTTGCCCGATATCCCTTAATATCTTTGGTTAATAAAAATCTATCAATCTTAGATATAAAAATTAACAACAGACCTAGCATCAATTGCTGTTTGCAGAAGAGAGTTCCAAACTTCTACCACACTTTGTGTGTAGAAATGTTTCCTAACTTCACTCCTGAAAGGCCTGGCCAGGGCCACAGTAAATAATAAATCTAAAAGGACGAAGGCCTAGAAATTCAGTGGGCTGCACCACCCGTTAGCACCTTAGGAGGTCACTTAGTGGGTTGGACGCCACTGCCCACGCCTCCCGCTAAATTTAGTGGTACGCTAATGGCGGCGCTAGCCGTTAGCGCTGCGCCGCTACCGATGACGTCATCGGTGTGCGCATCGCCCCGCTACCACCCCGATTGCGAAATTTGGTAGCGCCCCCTGCTTTAACGCTGGTCGCAATTTGCGACCAGCTCAGGGGGGCCTACCTGCGGCGGTAGAGGCGCTGAGGTGCGGGGCGGCCATTTTTTTTGCTGGCCGCCTGCCACCACCTCTCCGCGCCGCCGTCCCCGGCCTCCTGAGGCCCCCCCCCCGCGGAGTACCGGCTGTGTCCCAAGAGCCCAGCACTTCTCCTCGGTGCCGGGCTCTTTTGCCGGCATTCGCGATCGTCGCCCGCGCTGCAGCAGGCCCCTCCCCTTTAAGAAGGGGAGGAAGGCCTGCAGTACCGCAATGCGCCGTGCCGCAGCGTGTGGCGCTGCGGCACGTTGCACTGCGATCTTCAGTTGCAGCGCCCCAAGAGGGATGCGGGGCGCCTCGAGTAGCTCCGCGCTTCCCTCTGGGGCGCTGAAAGTGAATTTGCGGCAGGCGGCCGCGACTACTTCCGGGGCAGTACTTCTGGCGAATTTCTAGGCTTAAGAGTGTTAAAAAATCAAGCCTGAAGGCTTTGGGGGAGAAATTCGGTATCGCCCCGTTTGGGGCGTAAGTATCGGCCGGGCGTGAAATGTTGCGCCCGGCGCAAATTCTCGCCACCTACTGGTAAATTGGCCTCCTTCACCCCAGGAGGTGCTTGGAGCGCTAAAACAGGCGCTGCACGACTGTCGTAAGGCGCTAAGCCGGAGGAGCGAAGCGCAACCTCCGAGGGCGGGCGCAGCGCAGGTGCGGCCAGTTAGCGATTGCACACAGACACACTGGCGCTGGTCAGCTCTTAAAGGGGAGGGCCGATCTTGAATTGCAGCCACACCCTGCGCATCAGAGCCCTGAATCTCGGCCTGGACAGGCCTGTTGCCACATACTTAAGCCAAGGACCATGGAGAGGGCCAGGGAGCGAGCGCAGCGGTTCAGCGAGGGGGCCTTGGAGGTTCTGGTTGGCGCGGTGGAGCGCAGGCAATCTCTCCTGTACCCGGACAGTGGCAGGAGGTCGCTGCCCAGTGACTATCGAAAAGCTTGGAGGGAGGTGGCTCACAGAGTGACCTCCAGCAACATGGTGCGTAGGACCCCTGTGCAATGCAGGAACAAGTTCAACAACCTCACTCAGGTCATCAGGGTGAGTGCCCTTTTCAGAATCCTCTTCATCCCTGCATGTCGACCTCACTTTATGGCCAAAGGGTCCTGAAAGCCCCAATGCCCAGCCCTCATCCAACACCTATGGCCCTTTCAGGAAACTCACGCGCACATTCAGCACTTTGCACACTGTAAGGGCTATTCGACCATGGGAGGCAGTGCAGCCAAGATCAGGGCTTCACACTGTAAGGGCTATTCGACCATGGGAGGCATTGCAGCCAAGATCAGGGCTGCACACTACTCAGAGCCCATCCTTTCTCTTGCAGGGCAAGCTGGCGCATAATAGGAGGCAGCAGCAATGGACCGGGGGAGGCCAGCCTAACTTTCAAGCCCTGACCGATCTGGAGCAGCGAGTCCAACGGATTATGGCAGGCCGGATGATTGGCCCGTCACCACTGGAGATGCCAACCCCGTTATGGACAGCAATGGTAAGGTCATCACCTTTTTGACCTCTCTCCTTCCACTTGTTCCTCACACCAGCATCCTTTGCCACTTTCGAGCCAAATCAGTACATTGCAGCACTCATGCCTCCCTTGCTGCCAACCTGTCCTCACGTTAAAGCCACTCTTGTACCTCCCTGCTTTCAGATGCTGATTCACCAGGTGAGGAGGCGGGCCCTCAAGCTGCCACTGTGAGTGATTCTGAAGGCGACGACGAGGAGGATGCCGGACCATCAATGCCACCTTCAGCCGAGGCAGCCCATGGCCATAATGGGAACACGTCTTCCCTGGAGGGGAGCAGGGGGTAAAGGTCTGAGGAGGGTGAAGCTCCGGGGCCCCGCGGGCTGCAGCAATGTGAGGGGGGTAGGGAAGCTCAGCGGCCTTCTCCCCAGAGGGAGAGTCTGGCCTCGAGTCTTGATACAGTGAGCGCAGAAGAGGTGTGGCTCCTCGCTGAAATGAGCGCCCA
Source organism: Somniosus microcephalus (assembly GCF_052327205.1). Taxonomy (NCBI): domain Eukaryota; kingdom Metazoa; phylum Chordata; class Chondrichthyes; order Squaliformes; family Somniosidae; genus Somniosus; species Somniosus microcephalus. The sequence goes on along the minus strand of NC_141001.1, from coordinate 57,672,589 downwards.
GGCGGAGCACAGGCACACTGAGCTCATGGCTGCAGTGGCAAGGATGCCAGATTCCATTGAGTCACTGGCAAGGAGTGTCCAGGACTTCGGCGCAGCACAGGCAAGGAGTCTCCAGGACTTCGGCGCAGCACAGGCAAGGATTGTCCAGGACGTCGGTGCAGCACAGGCAAGGATTGTCCAGGACGTCGGCGCAGCACAGGCGGCTGTCACGCAATTGCTTAGTGCTGCAATGCAGTCAGTGGCTGGTCTCATGCAGATGCAGATTGAGGCCACACGTGCACTGACTGCTGCCACCCTCGCTGGATCGGGCAGGATTTGCCGGGGCCCTCACCGCGCCGCAGCAGGCCAGCAATCTGTGCTTCAGCAAATTGCTCCGCATGCTGCAGTGCTGCCCCGTGGGAGTGCCAGTGTGTCGTCCGACCAGGGAGTGGCTGTCCTCTCTCAGGATGACAGCATTCCTGCTGCCAACACTGTCACTTCTCCACTGCAGCTGCCACCACCTGTAGGACAGACTGCTGCCGCCCATGCTGAGTTGGAGCAGTCAGCAGCCGGGCCCTCCAGGCCTAGAGCTGGTCCAGGCCGTACCTCAAGGGCATCTGCAGTCTCAGTTTCTGACACTCAGCAGCCTTCCCCCAGCCTTGCTGCAGCCACTGGGGTCCCATTACGGAGGAGCTGCAGGGTGGGAAGGGGCCAATCTCGCAAGCGAAGCAGATCACCCTCGAAGGACAAAAAGTAGGAGGTGTGGCAAAATGTTGTTAATTGTTTTATTCAAGGCCGAGGATCGTGGTCATATTTTTGTTACTGTTTTGGTCATTGTCGCCAGGTTGTGAGAGCTAGTTATGTGACTGACTGTTTTTTGGGGGGTTTCTCTCTATTACTTTGTCATGCGGGGAGGGCACACAGTTTGTTAAATAAAGAAATGTCTTTATTCAGAATGTGCACGTTTGCTCTTTGAACTAATTGTTGCCTTGACCGGCTTAGGGGTTGCGGCACAGTTTCATTCATGTTCTTTGAATGGCAGAAGCCATTCCCTCAGAGGGGGCCTAGAAGCGACTTGCTATAAGCCGCTGATGGACGGCCCTTGCACTTTGTGCCTCCCTCCCATCTTGGTGCTGCTGCTCCTCCTCCTCCTCCTCCTCCTCCTCCTCCTCTGCTGGTGCTCCAATGTCTGGTGGCATTGGCTGAGTCCTGAGGATTGCTAGGTTATGCAGCATGCAGCACACAACAACGAAGTGGGAGACTTGCTCAAGTGAGTACTGAAGGGCTCCTCCGGAATGGTCCAGACAGCAGAACCGTTGCTTGAGCACGCCGATTGTATGCTCAACGATGTTCCTGGTAGCTTGATGGCTCTCATTGTATCGTTCTTCAGCAGGGGTGCTGGGTGAACGGAGCGGGGTCATCAGCCAGGTGCACAGAGGATAGCCCTTGTCCCCGAGAAGCCAGTCTCCTGGGTGAGCCGGGGCCTCGAAAAGGTCTGCCACAGAAGTCTGGTGCAGGATGAAGGCGTCGTGGCTGCTGCCTGGAAAGCGGGCATTGACAGCAAGTATCAACTGTCTGTGGTCACAGGCCAACTGGACGTTCAACAAATGGAACCCCTTTCGGTTGCGGAAATCTTCGGCATTCTCTTGCGGCGCCCGCAAAGCCACATGCGTGCAGTCAATGGCGCCCTGCACCATGGGTAAGCCCGCTATTCTTGCAAAGCCCATTGCGCGCTCTTGCTGCTTATCCGGGGTCATGGGGAAGGAGATGTACTGTCGTCTCCTTTTTAAGAGGGCATTCGTGACTTGACGGATGCAGCAATGCACCGCAAACTGGGAGATATTGGCAATGTCCCCAGTAGCGGATTGAAAGCAGCCGGTGGCATAGAAGTTGAGAGCCACTGTTACCTTCACTGCCACCGACAGAGACGTCCTGCTCCTCAATTGAGGCTGCAGATCTGGCTGAAGCAGGTGGCAGAGCTCAGTGACCACCTCCCTGCTGAATCGCAGCTTCCGAAAACACTGCTCCTCAGACATATTGATGTATGAGAACTGTTGGCGGAAAGCCCTGGGAGCGTAAGGTCTCGTGTGCCAACGCCTGTTGGCCCTCCTCCGTCTGGCCCTCTCTCTCTGCGTCTCTGTGCCCTCTCAATGTAATGGAGAAGCCCGACGTTCCCATCCATTGCAGCCCCCATAGTATGTGGGCACTCAAAGTTATGCCGGTGAAAAAGCAAAGCAACTACAAAGTTCTGGTCAGAAGCCAAAAGTACCTCAGCGAGCGCTGACTCAATGCAGAAAGCTCTCTCCCTTTGTCTCTCTGCAAATCTCTCTCTCTCTCTCAGAAGGAGTGGTCCAAAAATGGCTACCACAAAGAAGCCAGGAAGAGCCCCCTTTAAATAGCGCCCCCCCCAGCCCCACAGCGACTGGGAACCATTCCAGTCAACCTGTCATTGGGAGCGACAGGCGGAAAGGAGGGGGACGCCACTGAATTTCCGGTCCGGGGCGCCCCAAGGGCGTTGCACTCTGAAATGACGTCAGGATCTGCGTGTGCAGCTGAGCAGGTGTTGCGGTTTAGCGCCGCCGCTAAATGTCCGCTCAATTTCGCGAGAAGCGCAGGTATCGCCGCGCACGGGCGCTAGCTGGTTCGCGCCCCACTTATCGCCCTCTTAAGGCACTAACGGGTGGCGCAACCAACTGAATTTCTCCCCCAAATTGTGTCTTAATGCGAGGAGCATTCCTAATAAGGCGGATTAATTAGCTGCGCAAATAGATGTCAACAGATATGATATAATTGGGATTATGGAGACATGGCTCCAGGATGACCAAGTCTGGGAATTCAACATCCAGGGGTATTCAATATTCAGGAAGGACAGGAAAAAAGGAAAAGGAGCATTGCTGGTTAAAGAAGAGATTAACACAATAGTAAGGAAGGATATTAGCTCTGATGATGTGGAATCTGTATGGGCAGAGCTGAAAAATACCAAGGGGTGGAAAACATTAGTGGGAGTTGTATACAGACCCCCAAACAGTAATGCTGAGGTTGGGGAAGGCATTAAATGGGAAATTAGAGTCGCGTGCAATAAGGGCACAGCAGTTATCATGGGTGACTTTAATCTACATATAGATTGGGCTAATCAAATTAGTAACAATACTGTGGAGGAGGAATTCCTAGAGTGTATACGGGATGGTTTCCTGGAACAATATGTTGAGGAACCAACTAGAGATCAGGCCATCTTAGACTGGGTATTATGTAATGAGAAAGGATTAATTAGCAATCTTGTTGTGCGAGGTCCCTTGGGGAGGAGCGATTATAATATGATAGAATTCTTCATTAAAATGGAGAGTGAAGTTGTTGACTCAGAGACTAGGGTGCTGAATTTAAATAAAGGAAACTACGATGGTATGAGGCACGAGTTGGCTAGGATGGATTGGGGAAAGTTACTTAAAGGGTTGACGGTGGATAGACAATGGCAAACATTTAAAGATTGCATGGATGAAATACAGAATTTGTTCATCCCTGTTTGGCATAAAAATAAAACAAAAAAGGTGACTCAACCGTGGCTAACAAGGGAAATTAGGGATAGCATAAGGTCCAAAGAGAGGACATATAATTTGGCCAGAAAAAGCAGCAAACCTGAGGATAGGGAACAGTTTAAGATTCAGCAAAGGAGGACAAAGGGATTAATTAAGAGGGGGAAAATAGAGTATGAGAGTAAGCTTTCAGGGAACATAAAAACTGACTGTAAAAACTTCTATAGATATGTGAAGCGAAAAAGATTGGTGAAGTCAAGCGTAGGTCCCTTGCAGTCAGAATCAGGGGAATTTATAATGGGGAACAAAGAAATGGCAGACCAATTAAATACATACTTTGGTTCTATCTTCACAAAGGAGGACACAAATAACCTCTCAGAGATGTTGGGGAACATAGGGTCTAATGAGAGCAAGGAATTGAATTAAATCAGTATTTGTAGGGAAATGGTGTTAGGGAAATTGACGGGGTTGAAGGCCGATAAACCCCAGGGCCTGATAATCAACATCCTAGGTTACTTAAGGAAGTGGCACTAGAAATAGTAGATGCATTGCTGGTCATCTTCCAAAATTCTATAGATTCTGGAACAGTTCCCATGTAAACCCACTATTTAAAAAAGGTGGTAGAGAAAAAACAGGGAATTATAGACCAGTAAGTCTGACATTGGTAGTGGGAAAAATGCTAGAGTCCATTATAAAAGATGTAATAGCAGAGCACTTGGAAAACAGTGACAGGATCGGACAAAGTCAACATGGATTTACAAAAGGTAAATCATGCTTGACTAATCTACTGGAATTTTTTGAGGATGTAACTGGTAGAATAGATAAGGGAGAACCAGTGGATGTGGTGTATTTGGACTTTCAGAAGGCTTTCGATAAGGTCCCGCTTAAGAGATTAGCATGCAAAGTTAAAGCACATGGGATTGGGGTAAGGTACTGTCTTGGATAGAGAACTGGCTGGCAGACAGGAAGCAAAGAGTTGGAATAAACCGGTCTTTTTCCGAGTGGCAGGCAGTGACTAGTGGGGTACCGCAGGGATCAGTGCTAGGGCCCCAGCTATTCACAATATATATAAATGATCTAGATGAGGGAACTAGATGTAATATCTCCAAGTTTGCAGATGACACAAAGCTGGGTGGGCATGTGTGCTGTGAGGAGGATGCAGAGAAACTCCAGTATTATTTCGACAGGTTGGGTGATTGGGCAGATGCATGGCAAATGCAGTATAATGTGGATAAATGCGAGGGGTTATCCACTTCGGTGGCAAAAACAGGAAGGCAGATTATTATCTGAACGGCAATAGATTGGGAAAAGGGGAGGTGCAACGAGACCTGGGTATCCTTGTGCACCAGTCGCTGAAGGTAAGCATGCAGGTGCAGCAGGCGGTTAAGAAGGGAAATGGTATATTGGCCTTCATAGCAAAAGGATTCAAGTACATGAGCAAGGATGTCTTGCTGCAGTTGTACAGGGCCTTGGTGAGACCACACCTTGATTATTGTCTGCAGTTTTGGTCACCTTATCTGAGGAAGGATGTTCTTGCCATGGAGAGAGTGCAGTGAAGATTCACCAGATTGATACCTGGGTTGGCAGGAATGACGTATGAGGAGAGATTGGTTTGATTAGGCTTATATTCGCTAGAGTTTAGAAGAATGAGAGGGGATCTCATTGAAACTTATAAAATTCTAACAGGACTAGACAGACTAGATGCAGGAAGGCTGTTCCCGATGGCGGGGGAGTCCAGAACCAGGGGTCACAGTCTAAGGATAAGGGGTAAGCCATTTTAGACTGAGATGAGGAGGAATTTCTTCACCCAGAGAGTGGTGAACCTGTGGAATTCTCTACCACACAAGGCAGTTGAGGCCAATTCATTAAATATATTCAAGAAGGTGTTCGATATATTTCTTAAGGCTAAAGGGATCAAGGGATATAGAGAGAAAGCAGGGACAGGGTACTGAATTTGGATGATCAGCCATGATCTCATTGAATGGCAGAACAGGCTCGAGGGGCCGAATGGCCTACTCCTGCTCCTATCTTCTATGTTTCTATGTTTCTAATTGTTAGGCTATACCCCCTAGACCTAGACTCTGCTACCAGCAGAAATAGTTTCTCTCTTTGCATAGCTGTAGCATAACTTCTACCCCCTTGTATTCTAGTCCTCTAGATATAAAGGCCAGCGATCCATTAGTCTTTTTGATTATTTTCTGTACCTGTCCATGCCATTTTAATAGAAACATAGAAACATAGAAGATAGGAGCAGGAGTAGGCCATTCGGCCCTTCGAGCCTGCTCCGCCATTCAATGAGATCATGGCTGATCATCCAAATTCAGTACCCTGTCCCTGCCTTCTCCCCATATCCCTTGATCCCTTTAGCCTTAAGAAATATATCCAACTCTTTTTTGAATATATTTAATGAACTGGCCTCCACCGCCCGCTGTGGCAGAGAATTCCACAGGTTCACCACTCTCTGGGTGAAGAAATTCCTCCTCATTTCAGTCCTAAATGGCTTACCCCTTATCCTTAGACTATGACCCCTGGTTCTGGACTCCCCGGCCATCATAAACATCCTTCCTGCATCTAGTCTGTCCAGGCCTGACAGAATTTTATAAGTTTCGATGAGATCCCCTCTCAATCTTCTATTTCCAGTGAGTATAAGCCCAATCGACACAATCTCTCCTCATACGTCATTCCTGCCATCCCAGGTATCAGCCTGGTGAATCTTCGCTGCACTCCTTCCATGGCAAGAACGTCCTTCTTCAGGTAAGGCGACCAAAACTGCACACAGTACTCAAGGTGCAGTCTCACCAAGGCCCTGTACAACTGTAATGATATATGTATCTGGACCCCCAAGTCTCTTTGGACCTTCACTGTTTCTAGATTTTAACTATTTTGAAGGTACGCTGATCTATCCTTTTTCGGTCCAAAGTGGATGACCTCACATTTGCCTACATTGAAATTCATTTGCCACATTTTTGCAAATTTGCTTAATCTATTAATATCTCTTTATAATTTTATGCTTCCATCTACATTGCTTACGATGCTACCTATCTTTGTGTCATTGGCAAACTTAAATATGTGGCTTTCTATCCCATCATCTAAGTCGTTAATAAGTATGGTGAATAGTTGAGGCCCCAAAACAGATCATTGCGGGACACCACTAGTCATATCCTGCCAAATAGAGGACCTGTCCATTGTTCCTACTCTCTCTCCTGCCGCTTAGCCAATTTCCTAATCAGGGCAATAATTTGCCTTCAGTTCCTCTTATGAGGGAATTTATATCATAATATATTAGATCAAATCAGGAATTGGTCAAAATCCGGATATTATTACAAAATCAAAAATCAAGATTATAATTCAAGCACAAATAGTGTTTAGGAACATGTAGTGTATGTACCTTTAAGAGGAACTATGTTTTTTTGAAGCCCTTGTGTACTGTAGTACCGGTAGTGAACACTCGGGTATATAAGCCTGTATAGCATCTTGTATAGTTAGTTCACCTCCAGACTTTGTTCAGTAAACACTTGTTAAATCAACTCCTGCATTCCGTGTCTCCATTAACACACGGATACAACAGTGGCGACGAGTTAGAAACGGACTTACCTGCAATTCGGCAGCACCTCAAGGAGATCGATTCCTCAGACGAAGGTCGAAGAAAAAAAAACTGTGGTTTCACCAGCTAAACAGGCTGGTGGCAGGTAGTGCACTGATCCTTCCTTGGCGGCGGGCTGGGGCTTGATCGGGTGGCTCTGCAGCGGGGCCGGGCAGCGAGTCGGAAGGCAGAAGCAAACAGAGACAGAGGGTGGAGCACTCAGGAGACGGCTGGCGCTGCAAAGCAGGTCGGCATTCGGACCAAGCAGAGGGAGGGGAAAGTCCCAGAGAGTCCGACGGGAACAATTCTCCAAGTGACGGAGAAACTGTTCAAAATATATGTGTAAATAAAAACCGCGGAGAACAGCGTTGGCAGCAGCGGCAGCGGCGGGAAAGCGCGGGAGGCGCCATTTTGACTCGGCAGGGAAGAAGGGAAAGCATGGGAGGCGCCATTTTTGATTTTCAGGATGCCTAAGACAGGCAATATTACTACTTTTGATAATGATATAGAGGATTGGACCACATATGTGGAAAGAGTGGAGGTATATTGCAAGGCGAATGAAGTAGCGGATGATAAAAAGGCATCGGTACTTCTAAATCTGATGGGCGCAAGGACATACGGGCTGTTACAAAACTTGATCACTCCAGCCAAACCGATGGACAAGAATTTTAAGGAGATTGTTGATACCCTACAGGAGCACTTAAACCCAACACCGCTGCTGATAGCGGAACGATTCAAATTCTTCAGGAGGAATCAGCACAAGAATGAAAGTAACGCTGATTACCTCACCGAATTAAGGAAGCTATCAAAGCACTGCCAATTCGGGGCAGGACTGGCAGATTCTCTACGAGACAAATTCGTCTGCGGTCTCCTAAGCGAAGGAACACAGAAAAGGCTACTTTCTGAGAAAGATTTGACACTGGACAAGGCTTTCAGTGTGGCTGTATCATATGAAGCAGCAGCAAGAGGAGCTGCAGAGATACAGCAAAAGCCACAGGACTTCGGCACCCATGAAATGACACGGGGTTTCGAGAGATGTTATCGCTGCAGCAGATCCACCCATGACCAGAGGGACTGCTGGTTCAAGGACAAAGCACGCAGGCAATGCAGAAAGATGGGACACATTGCACGTGTATGCCGATCTGGAAAAAAATCCACTGACAGTAAAAAGGTCAATAAGGAAAAGTACAGAAAGGTACAAATGATGACAGACAGTAGCTCCGAAGACCAGAAGAGCGATAGCGACTCCGGAAATAAGAGACTAAGCTGTCTCAAATTACATAATGTAATTGCCAAAGAAGATTACCAGACCATTTGGGTTACCCTCATGATAGCGAGGTCCCCAGTTAAAATGGAACTAGATACAGGATCAGCTCTGACCGTCATAAATCGACGGGATTACGAGCGGCTATTTCCGCATATACCTTTGAAAGACACATCCATTATCTTGAAGACATATACGGGGCAGAAAGTATACCCCAGAGGGAAAATAAGGGTGCCTGTTGTATACAACGGCAAGGAAATACAGAAGTTGTATTTATACGTTCTGCAAGATGGTGGTCCACCATTGTTGGGACGTGAATGGATCAGAAAGATACGTTTAGACTGGCACTCCATTCAGGCACTGACGGTGACCAGTAAGAAAAAAAATGATGATGACGTCATACCTGGACGATTAAAAGACATCTTGGCTAACGCCAAAGAAGTGTTTCAACAGGAACTAGGAACCCTGAAAGGCGCCACCACCTCAATAAAAGTGGAAGATGCGGCAATTCCCAAGTTTTTTAAGGCAAGGCCGGTGCCATACGCAATTCGTCCAGCAGTCGAGGCAGAGCTGGAGAATTTGGAAAAAGCAGGCGTGTTATCCAAGGTAGATTGGAGCGAGTGGGCAACACCCATCGTCCCGGTCATGAAGAAAACGTTGAATAATGATAAATCTGAAGAACAGAGAAAAATTCGCATCTGTGGGGACTTCAAGGTGACTGTAAACCCGGTTCTTCACACGGTACAGTATCCTCTTCCGAGGATAGAAGATATTTTCGCCTTATTATCCGGAGGGAAACGTTTCACCAAAATTGACTTGGCACAGGCATATCTACAGATGGATGTTGAAGAGGCCTCTAAAAAGTATCTCACGATAATCACACACAAAGGCCTGTACCAGTACAATCGACTGGTTTTCGGAGTAGCATCAGCTCCAGCTATCTGGCAAAGAGCTATGGAGCAAGTCCTGCAAGGGATTCCGGGGACTCAATGCTACCTAGACGACATCCTTGTAACAGGAGAAAATGACAACGAGCACCTTGCCAATTTGGAGCGGGTGCTCACGAGGCTGAGAGAACGGGGCCTATGAGCAAATCGCCCCAAGTGCGAATTTTTCCAGAAACAAATATCATATTGTGGCCATGTCATTAACGAAGAAGGGTTGCATAAGTCACCTGAAAAAATTGAAGCGGTCGTAAAAGCCCCAGCACCTGAAAATGTCTCACAATTAAGGTCATTCCTGGGATTAATAAATTACTATCATAAATTTTTACCGAACTTGTCAACGGTTCTGCACCCTCTTAACGCACTGCTACAAACGGGAGTAATTTGGAAATGGAGCGAAGACTGTAAACGTGCCTTCCATAAATGCAAAGGCTTGATCACGTCCAAGGAAGTGTTGGCTCATTACAACCCATCACTGCCAATCAGACTGGCGTGCGATGCATCCCCTTATGGCATGGGAGCGGTATTATCGCATAGATTCCCTGATGGCTCGGAGCGGCCGATAGCTTTTGCATCACGCTCATTGAACTCAGCTGAGCGTAACTGTGCCCAGATCGACAGGGAGGCACTCAGCCTGGTGTGGGGAGTGAAGAAATTCAACCATTACCTACACGGACAAAAATTTACCTTGTTGACTGACCATCAACCCCTCGTCTCCATATTCAACCCTAAAAAGGGCATTCCCATTATGACAGCGCAAAGGCTACAGAGGTGGTCCCTTTTCCTAGGGGCACACCAATATGACATAGAATACAAAGGAACAAAACAGCATGGGAATGCTGACGGTTTATCGCGCCTACCGTTGCCAACGGTAGAAGAGGCACCTACAGTGGACCCAGTGGAGATGTTCCACTCGACCATAGCGGAATGTTTACCAGTGACAAATTCTACCATTGAAAAGGAAACGAGAAATGAACCGACTCTCTCATGAGTCTACGATTTAACGGTGAAGGGATGGCCAGCACATGGCGAACCACTGTTGCCAGCATTCTCGCAAAGAAGAGAACAGCTGTCAGTGTGCTGAGGAACCTTGATGTGTGGATCCAGAGTGGTGATTCCACCCAAACTCCAGGATAAAGTGCTAAAGGAGCTTCACGAGGGGCATCTGGGTGGAGTGAAAATGAAGAACTTAGCCAGAGCGTTTGTGTGGTGGCCAGGTATCGATGGAGACATCAAAGAAATGACCAAGAGCTGTCTAGGATGCCAGAAGGTCCAAAACGCCCCACCACAAGCCCCTCTACATCCATGGGAGTGGCCCTCATCTCCATGGCAAAGGGTACATATCGACTTTGCTGGTCCATTTATGGACTCAATGTTCTTAATCGCGTTGGATGCACACTCCAAGTGGTCGGAGGTAATAAAGATGTCCTCCACCACCACGGAAAAAACCATCACAGTATTAAGGACCATATTTGCCAGGAATGGGCTGCCTGAACAGATCTGTTCTGATAATGGACCGCAATTTGTATCCGAAGAATTCAGGAAGTTCTTAAAAAACAATGGGGTTAAGCACTACACGTCCGCCCCATACCATCCCGCCACCAATGGATTAGCTGAAAGGTTTGTCCAGACCTTCAAGAAGGCCATAAAGGCCATGGGTAATGAAGACATAAATCTACAACATAAGGTAGATAACTTCTTGTTTGCGTACAGGAATGCAACACATGTGGTTACAAACCAAACCCCCGCCATGATGTTTTTCAATAGAAGACGAAGATGCCGGCTGGATTTGATCAAGCCAAACATCAGAAGGGACGTAGAGAACCGGCAATTTCAAGGCATGAATGAAAGGCCAACTAGAACCTTCCAGATAGGTCAACAAGTTTTGGCCCGGGACTACCGTACCGAGAAATGGCAGCCTGGAACTATTTGCACATGACTAGGACCGCTGATGTATACCGTGGACATTGGGGAAAGCATAATAAGGCGCCATGCTGACCAGATCATAGAGTCATCCGAAAAGGGACAACCTACACCACAACTCTATACGCCTAATGATGAAGCAGAGATACCCATAGTATCTACCTCCGATCCGGTGATATTGGAACCAGATGAACCCGACACTGGCATTCAAGCCGAATCGACCTTGCCAAAAGAACCTACTACACCACCGAAACCTACTACACCACCGAGGCGTTATCCGGACCGAGTCAGGAAGCCTCCAGAGAGACTGAATTTGTAATTGATTAACTTCAGCAAATGTGTAGATTATTGTTCTTCTAAACATGTTAATTAATGATTACTTAAAATGTTATGTACTATTTATCTAAAAGGGGAGGAATTGTAGTGTATGTACCTTTAAGAGGAACTATGTTTTTTTGAAGCCCTTGTGTACTGTAGTACTGGTAGTGAACACTCGGGTATATAAGCCTGTATAGCGTCTTGTATAGTTAGTTCACCTCCAGACTTTGTTCAGTAAACACTTGTTAAATCAACTCCTGCATTCCGTGTCTCCATTAACACACGGATACAACAGAACACACAAAATAAGAACCATTACATCCAGTTCCATTCTTATTATAGCCAGTGGTGAGATTCTACCTCAATGAGATGGGAACTTCCAGGTTGCCTATTTTTCTTCTTATATTACACTGACATTGCCTATGTTTGGAAGTAATAAAATTTGTGTCGATTTAGACTATATTAAATTTGGATACACTTGCCTCTTTGAATTTGGAGAATTAAATCTAAAGCCTATGTTTATCTGAAGCATGTACTACTTGAGATCTAGATGGAAAAGTGAAAAATATTGTGCGATACAAATGGCTAATGGCTTACCTGCTTCAATTTCTGGTACTTCTAGCTCAGCAAATGACTCTGTTCTACAGCCAGGTAATTCATTGTTCAAAAATGCTTTTGTTTCTTCATCACTTACATTGTAGTCTAGAAAGAATGAAAGAAAGACTTGCATTTATATAGTGCCTTTCATGACCACCGGACATCCCAAAGTGTTTTACAGCCAATGGAGAACTCTTCTGAAGTGTAGTCACAGTTGTAATGTAGGAAACGTGGCAGCCAATTTGCGCACAGCAAGCTCTCACAAACAGCAATGTGATAATGACAAGATAATCTGTTTTATTGATGTTGGTTGAGGGATAAATATTGGCCAGTACATTGGGGATAACTCCGCTGCTCTTCTTCGAAATAGTGCCATGGGATCTTTTACATCCACCTGAGAGAGCAGACGGGGCCTCAATTTAAAATCTCATCCAAAAGAAGACACCTGCAACAGTGCAGCACTCCCTCAGTACTGCACTGAGTGTCAGCCTGGATTTCTGTGCTTAAATCTCTGGAGTGGGACTAGAATCTACATATATATAAACGGATATTTCTGTCTGTCTGTCTGTCTGTCTGTCTGTCTGTCCTCACGTGTGCGTCTGTCCAGCTATGCGCTCGAAAGTTATAGGGCGTACCTACGCGTGCGTTACGTCGAAAGAAAGCTTACCGTTCCGAAACGGTCGTAAGCGTATTTACGTTTCGGCCGGACGAAAATCGCGCCCGCGGTATCCGAAAAACATTCAACATTCCACTCATTAGCATCTCATTATCCGCTCATTAGCGACAGAGTGACCTCGAGGTCGACCAATCGTACGCCGGGTTGCTGGCGCATGCGGCCGGGCCCTCCTACGGTCGAGTGACGGGACGATTGACCAATCCTACGCTTCAGTCACCTGACGGTCGACCAATCAGTGCGTGTGTGGGCGGGCCTTATCGTTCTGAACCGAGGTGAGTCGCCGCCATCTTGATTCCAAACTTTTCCTTTCTTTTTCCCGCTTTCTGCGTCTTTCAAAAAAACGTTGCTTTTAAAACACATATTATTTTTTAAACAAGTGAATTACTTTCTAAATCTTTTATCTAATCTCATTAATTTTCCTACCTTTCCCCGTTTTTCCAGGTAGGCCTCGAAGCCTCGGCCTCTCCTCCGCACCCACGCCCGAGCTAGGCACCTCCCAGCCCCAGTCAACAAGCGGCCCCCGATCGCCGCCATCTTTGTGAAGGCTGGAGGGGCGGGCCTCAACTGAGCGCCGCTACCCCGCCGCCATCTTAGTGGCGGCACGGAGCTCCGTGGAGCAGGAGCGCAGCAGCGTCTAACTCTTCCCCCCCCCCAGTCTGTCTCTCTCTCTCTCTTCCCCGCGCCTCCTGAATGCACGGGGGAAGAGGCCCGGGGCACCGTGGCCGCTTTCAGAGACTTCAACTCCGAGACAGGTGAGGAGGGTCTTTGTTCACGCAATCGGCCGCTCAGGCCCAGGCCCGGAGATCGGGAGGCGGAGAGGGGAGAAGGTTTACCAAGGCAACCGGGGCTCGGGCGGGGGGGCGGGGCTCCAGAGATCGGGCCTCCGGAGATCGCGGGGGGGGGGCGAGCCTCGGGAGACCGCGGGGGGGGGCGAGCCTCGGGAGATCGCGGTGGGGGGGCGAGCCTCGGGAGATCGCGGGGGGGGGAGGGGGGCGAGCCTCGGGAGATCGCAGGGGGGGGGAGGTGGGGCAAGCCTCGGGAGTTCGTGGGGGGGGAGGGGGGCGAGCCTCGGGAGATCGCGGTGGGGGGGGAGCCTCGGGAGATCGCGGGGGGGGGAGGGGGGCGAGCCTCGGGAGATCGCAGGGGGGGGAGGGGGGCGAGCCTCGGGAGATCGCGGGGGGGGGAAGGGGGGCGAGCCTCGGGAGATCGCGGGGCGAGCCTCGGGGGGGGGTGGGGGGCGAGCCTCGGGGGGGCGAGCCTCGGGGGGGGGCCGAGCCTCGGGAGATCGGGGGAGCGAGCCTCGGAAGATGGGGGGGGGTGAGCCTCGGGGAGGGTGGGGGGGCGAGCCTCGGCAGATCGGGGGGGGTGGGGGGCCAGCCTTGGGTGGGGGCGAGCCTCGAGAGATCCGGGGGGGGGGGCGCGGGGCTCGATAGATCAGGGGGGGTGGGGCTCGGGAGATCGGGGGGGGGGCGGGGCTCGGAGATCGGGGGGGGGCGGGGCTCGGGAGATCGGGGGGGGGGGGGCCGGGCTCGGGAGATCGGGGGGGGGGGCGGTGCTCGGGAGATCGGGGGGGGGCCGGGCTCGGGAGATCGGGGGGGGGGCGGTGCTCGGGAGATCGGGGGGGCGGGGCTCGGGAGATCGGGGGGGGCGGGGCTCCGGAGATCAGGGGGGGGCGGGGCTCAGGGACTCCCCCCCTCCCCCCTCCCCTCCCCCTTCCCCCCACCCCTCCCCTCCCCCTTCCCCCCCCGCTCCCTCTCCCCTCCCCTCCCCCCTGCTCCCTCTCTCCCTCCCCTCCCCCCCGCCTCCTCTCCCCCTCCCCCTCCACCCCTTCCCCCCTCCTCCCCCTCCCCTCCCCTCCCCCCTCCTCCCTCCCCTCCTCCTCCCCTCCCCCCTCCTCCCCTCCCCCCTCCTCCCCTCCCCTCCTCCTCCCCTCCTCCCCTCCTCTCCCCCCTCCTCCCCTCCCCCTCCTCCCTCCTCCCCTCCCCCTCCTCCTCCCCCTCCCCTCCCCCTCCTCCCTCTCCTCCCTCCCCCCTTCCCCCTCTTCTTCCTCCCCTCTTCCCCCCTCTTCTTCCTCCCCTCTTCCCCCCAGTCGCTCTCTCTCTTCCCCCCAGCCGCTCTCTCTCTTCCCCCAGTCGCTCTCTCTCTCTTCCCCCAGTCGCTCTCTCTTCCCCCCAGTCGCTCTCTCTCTTCCCCCCAGTCGCTCTCTCTCTTCCCCCCAGTCGCTCTCTCTCTTCCCCCCCAGTCGCTCTCTCTCTTCCCCCCAGTCGCTCTCTCTCTTCCCCCCAGTCGCTCTCTCTCTTTTCCCCCCAGTCGCTCTCTCTCTTCCCCCCAGTCGCTCTCTCTCTTCCCCCCAGTCGCTCTCTCTCTTCCCCCCCAGTCGCTCTCTCTCTTCCCCCCCAGTCGCTCTCTCTCTTCCCCCCAGTCGCTCTCTCTCTTCCCCCCCCCACCAGTCGCTCTCTCTCTCTCTCTTCCAACAACAACATGCCCTCGAAAAAGCCTCGGCACCGCCGGGCACTCCAGCTAGTCTATATATATATAAAAGGATCGATCTGTCTGTCTGTCTATCTGTCTGTCTGTCTGTCCTTCGGTGTGCATCTGTCCGGCTATGCACTCGAAAGTTATAGAGCGTACCTACGTGTGCGTTACCTCCAAAGAAAGCTTACGGTTCCAGGACGGTCGTAAGCATATTTACTTTTCGGTCGGATGAAAATTGTTCGCGCCTTATGCAAAAAACCTTCAAAATTAAACTCATTATCTGCTAATTAGCATTGATTGACTGACGTCAAGGTTCGACCAATCCTGTGCCGTCACGATTGACCAATCCTACAGTTCAGTCGCCTGATGGTTGGCCAATCGCTGCGTCTGTGGGCGGGACTAATCGTTTTCATCTCAGGGATCTGGCAGCCATTGCCTCAAGCTAAAAACCCCATTTACTTCCAGCTCAAAATCTGCTAATCCAGCTTCGAAAAAGTTAGTATCTCTTTTAAAATTAACGTAAGATTTACCAAAAATGTTTTATAAGTACTTTCACTTTCATCTTTCAAGGTATTAAAAGGTAGAAATGTTGCCCGGCAGCAGATTGAGAGAGGGACACAGAGACAGGCCCCAAAGCCTGGGACTCGATTTAAACCGCCCGGCCCAAAACAGCCCTGGCAAAGCAAGAGACCCCCAGCTAGTAGAATATAAATGCCAAGAGTTCAAGAAATTAAACATTTCATAAGTTAATAAAGAATTAACTGTTAACTTACATAATTATATATTATTAAAATTGGTATGTCCTTGCATCTTTTTATTCAAAAGACCTTTGTCAACAGTACATATGAGGTTTGCATAGTTAATTGTGTCCACATTTTAAAAATTCATTCACAGGATGTGGACATCGCTGGCAAGGCCAGCGTTTATTGCCCATCCCTAATTGCCCTCAAGAAGATGGTGGTGAGCTGCCTTCTTGAATACAACTGAGTGCCTTGCTGGGCCATTTCAGAGGGCAGTTAAGAGTCAACCACATTGCTGTGGGTCTGGAGTCACATATAGGCCAGACCAGTTAAGGACGACAGATTTCCTTCCCTAAAGGACATTAGTGAACCAGTAGGGTTTTTATGACTAGCCGGTAGTTTCATGGTCACCATCACTAATGGCTTTTTATTCCAGATTTATTTATTTGAATTTAAATTCCCAGCTGCTGTGGTGGGTTTGAACTCATGCCTCTGGATCATTAGTCCAGGCCTCTGGATTACTAATCCAGTGACATAACTACTATGCTACCGTACCCCATCTGGTGGTGCAGTAATGATTTTAATAAGATTTTCCCTTAATATATCAGCCTGTGATGCTAAAAATCTAAGACGTGCTTCAGTCTACTTATAGTTGCAAGTGTTGACCACTGGGTGGGGTCAATTTTGAGTGCCTTGGCCTGGCGTTAATGGGGTGGTAATGGCCTCAAAATGTGGTTGGTAGCATTACCGTCTCATTAACATGGACGATGCAGCCAGCTCCATTATAAAAGGGGCCTTCAAGCGGGTGTCCAAACCGTTCACCTGATTCAGGTGATAGGCCCCTTCTGATATAGAAATTGAGATCCTACGAACGGTTTGGACACCCGCTTGAAGGCCCCTTTTATAATGGAGCCTAGGCTGCATCGTCCATGTTAATGAGACGGTAATGCTACCAACCACATTTTGAGGCACTTACACCCATTAACGCACAGGCCAAGGCACCCTCACACATAGACCACTTGCAGTGGTCAACACTGCAAGAGAGGTCCTCTACCCACAGGGGCCAGGTGGAAATATTGTGCGATACAAATGGCTAATGGCTTACCTGCTTCAATTTCTGGTACTTCTAGCTCAGCAAATGGCTCTGTTCTACAGCCAGGTAATTCATTGTCCATAAGTGCTTTTCTTTCTTCACCACCTACATTGTTGTCTAGAATGAAAGAAAGGCTTGCATTTATATAGTGCCTTTCATGACCACCGGATGTCCCAAAGTGTTTTACAGCCAATGGAGAACTCTTCTGAAGTGTAGTCACAGTTGTAATGTAGGAAACGTGGCAGCCAATTTGCGCACAGCAAGCTCTCACAAACAGCAATGTGATAATCACAGAAAATCACAGAAACCCCACAGTGCAGATAGAGGCCATTTCGGCCCATCGAGCCTGCACCGACACATATCCCACCCGATCCCCGTAAACCCATACACCAACACATATCCCACCCTATCCCGTAACCCCACGTATTTAATCCCCCTAACACTAAGGGTCAATTTATCATAGCCAATCAACCTAACCCGCACATCTTTGGACTGTGGGAGGAAACCGGAGCACCCGGAGGAAACCCACGCAAACACGGGGAGAATGTGCAAACTCCACACAGACAGTCACCCGAGGCTGGATTCGAACCCGGGTCCCTGGCGCTGTGAGGCAACAGTGACCAGATAATCTGTTTTAGTGATGTTGGTTGAGGGATAAATATTGGCCAGTACATTGGGGATAACTCCCCTGCTCTTCTTCGAAATAGTGCCATGGGATCTTTTACATCCACCTGAGAGAGCAGACGGGGCCTCAGTTTAAAATCTCATCCAAAAGACGGCACCTCCGACAGTGCAGCACTCCCTCAGTATTGCACTGGAGTGTCAGTCTAGATTTCTGTGCTTAAATCTCTGGAGTGGGACTAGAATAGAATATAAATGCCAAGAGTTCAAGAAATTAAACATTTCATAATTTAATAAAGAGTTAACTGTTAACTTACATAATCTATATATTATTAAAATTGGTATGTCCTTGCATCTTTTTATTCAAAAGACCTTTGTCAACAGTACATATGAGGTTTGCATTGTTAATTGTGTCCACATTTTTAAAATTCATTTACAGAATGTGGACGTCACCGGCAAGGCCAGCGGTTATTGCCCATGAGAAAGTGGTTAACAAAGCATATGGGATCTTGGGCTTCATAAATAGAGGTATTGAGTACAAAAGTAGAGAAATTATGCTGAACCTTTAGAAAGAGCTGGTTAGACCACAAATAGAGTATTGCGTCTAGTTCTGGTCACCACAATTTAGGAAGGATGTGAAGGCCCTTGATTGTGTGCAGAGGAAATTTACCAGAATGGTTCCGGGGATGGGGAATCTTAGCTACAAGGACAGGTTGGTGAAGCTGGAATAACAACAGAAAATGCTGGAAAAACTCAGCAGGTCAGGCAACATCCGTGGAGAGAAATTTGAGTTGACGTTTCGGGTCGAACCCTTCTTTTGTTGTTTCCATTAGAGCAAAGGAGGTTGAGGGGTGATTTGATAGAGATTATGACAGGTTTGGATAGGTTAGACGGGGAAAGGCTGTTCCCACTAGTTGATGGTACAAGGACTAGGGGACACAGATTTAAGGTCTTGGGCAAGAGATACAGGGGGAAGTGAGAAAAAACTTTTTTAGGCAGCGAGTGGTGATGACCTGGAATTTGCTGCTGACGGAAGTGGTGCAAGCGGAGACACTCAATGTTTTCAAGGGGAGACTGGGTAGGCACTTGAGGGAAATAAACTTGCAGGGCTACGGAGATAGAGCGGGGGAATGGGACTGACTGGATTGCTCTACAGAGAGCCGGTATGGACTTGATGGGCCAAATGGCCTCCTTCTGTGCCGTTATGATTCTATGACTATGACTATGACTGCAACAAGTTATAGGAGGACATTAATAAATTTGCAGCATGAGCATATAATTGGCAAATGAAATTCAACACAGATAAATGTAAGGTATTACATTTTCGTAGGAAGAATAGGGAGATCACTTATCACTTGGAGGGTACGAGTCTAGGTGGGGTAGAGGAATAAAGGGATCTAGGAGTACAAATACACAAATCACTAAACGTTGCAACAGTGGTTAGCAAGGCCATAAAAAAAGCAAGCCAAGCACTAGGGTTTATTTCTAGAGGAATAGAATTGAAAAGTAGGGAAGTTATGCTAAACCTGTATCGAACCTTGGTTAGACCGCACTTACAGTACTGCATACAGTTCTGTTCACCGTATTATAAAAAGGATACAGAGGCACTGGACGGGGTGCAGAGAAGGTTTACAAGGATGATACCAGAAATGCGAGGGTATACATATCAGGAAAGGATGAAAAGGCTGGGTCTCTTTTCTCTTGAAAAAAGGCCGAGGGGTGACCTAATAGAGGTCTTTAAAATTAGGAAAAATTTTGATAGAGTGGATACAGAGAGAATGGGGTCAATTTTAACTCAGCCGTGAGGCGGGCTTTGAGGCGTGTGGGGGGGTTAAAATCGCAAAAACTGGGGGTCAGGACCCCCCCCGCCTGGTTCCCGACACCTAGCCATTTTAACCCAGGCGTGTTTGATGGTCCCGAATCAGTCCCGCCTGCAACAGGCGGGACTGGTCTTTAGGGCCCTTAAACAGCAATAATTGGCCTTTATAATCTCATTTTAACAGGCCCTTGCCTGTTTAACTCTTTTCCCACATAAAACACGCCTGGTGGGGATCACGCCTGTGAAACCTGGCATGAGCACTATTGGCTTGCTGACTATTAGCTGCAGGTCAACCATTAAAGATGAGATTTGATCAGTCATCATTTGCAGGTGGCAGGACTTTGTTGTTTCAGGCCTGGGGCAACTTTTACCAGGCTTAACCACACCTGTGGAAGGTTGGAGCCTCACACACATTTCCAGTGTGACCTCCTGGGAAACCCTGCTCGCCACCTTCACTCAGCGCTTCCTCAACGGAGGCATATACCAGAAGCATGGGAGCCATTTATTTCCTTCCCTTCTGGGCATTAGATGAGCTCGAACACCAGCCGCGGCACCAGCAGAACCAGGAACAACAGCAGCAGCAACAGAAGCGCCAGGCTGCTGCTCACCCACCTGAAGCTGCACAGGCCAGAAGGGACCAGCGCTTGGAAGTGGCTTGAGAGCACCTTGCTGCACATCAGGGGGCCATGGGGACCCGTATCTGCACTGGCAGTCCTACTCAGAAGGACTTCCATGAAGGTCTGGTTTCTCTGTTCAATAGATGCCCATCGCTCCTCAAGAGATGTCATTCTATTATGAACACTCACCATGTTTTCCATACCCTAGCGACTTACCTCCTCCATGGAGGTTGCCATCCTTTCCGTGGTGATGCGTTCATGCGCCAATGACTCCACAAAGGCTCTACTCATGGTCGCTATGGACTCCTCCATTCACTCCACACTCGCAGCAACCCTGGAGACAAAACCTGCCAGAGACTCCTGCATCTGTTCCTGGAGTTCCAGCCCTGCTGATCTTATGGATGGACCCAGAGGCAGAGGGTCGACATGCAGCTGAGCCGAGCTGGCAGAGTCCTGCGCCCTCCGACTAGCACTCTCCACTGCTGTCCCTGTCTCCACAATCTGCTGATGCTCACTTGTGAGCTGTGATACACCAGATGACAATACTACTCTATGTCCCGAAGGTCCCACCGAGATGTGAGTGTCTGCGCTGGTGCTGGGTGTGCTGAATTCTGCTGACGCTGCGCCCTCAGAGGTTGCAGATTCCTCCGAGGAGTCTGGAAGCTCAGGCTCTTCCTCCTGGACAGTGGGGACGGGGGCTCTTGATGGTCCTGTGGGGGAGTAAAGGAAAGAGTTAGAGATGTGAGGTCAAGGTGACATGCACATTGCATATTACAGATGATCATAGGTCCATCTGTTATAGCTTCAGAATCATTATCAGCGACTCATGCAATGTCAATGAGAGAGATGGAAAACTATTCTGTCACCAGCTTGCTGTGATGCACCCGTCTGTCCGTCCCCCACTTGCGCCTCATCCTCCAGTCCAATGATCTCCAGGACCGCCTCCTCCCAGGGGGTGAGGTGGGTTACTGATGGTGGTCCTCCTCCTGTCCTCACTTGTTCTCTTTTATTGTGAGCTCTCTTTTCCTGCAATGAGAGAGACAAGTGGAGTTTGAGTGAGAATGAAGGAGTGAGTGTAGAGAATCCATAGCATAGATGCTTAGAAGGAGACAAAGATGGAGTGAGGTGGCAAGACCAAGGACCCTCCCTGTGTGTTGTCAGTTGTTTTCATAGTATCAGAGTGATAGGGAGTGTGAGGGCTGCATAGTCGAATAGTTAGGTGAATGTGAGCATAGAGAGAGAGGGAATGGGTAAGCGTGCATGGATGTCAGTGTCAAGTGG
Organism: Somniosus microcephalus; assembly: GCF_052327205.1. Classification (NCBI taxonomy): domain Eukaryota; kingdom Metazoa; phylum Chordata; class Chondrichthyes; order Squaliformes; family Somniosidae; genus Somniosus; species Somniosus microcephalus. The sequence continues at coordinate 57,651,129 of NC_141001.1, read as the reverse complement.
GATGTGGAGGAAGAGATTGCTAAAGCTGAGTGCTGGTGAGGAGAGGCAATGGAGATCAGATTGAGAGTGATGGGAACTTCATACTCACTTTTCCAGTGTGCTGAAGGTCATGAAATCTCTTCCTGCACTGTATCCAGGTTCTGCAGGTAGCCGATAAGGAGTTGACCTCCTCTGCCACTTGCAGCCACGCAGCCTTTGTCTGCTGGGGAGGCATCTTCCTCCCCGATGAAGGGAAGAGCACCTCCTTGTGAGCTCTTGCTCCCTCCACTAAAGCCTGCAGGGCAACGTCGTCAAAACGGGATGCAGACCTCGGTCTTTCTCTCGCCATTCTGCTTCCAGCTCAATGTATCAGCAAATGCCAAAAGGTTGGCAGCCTGCAGAAGAAGCAAGGCTTGTTGCAGACCCTAAATGCAGCAGCAATAATGACATCATATTCTGCGACTTTCTGACTGGAAATACTCAATTGCCAAGGGTTCCCACATGTTGGAAATCAATTGGCCAATTGAGTTAAAGTTGCATCAATTTCACAGCCCCATTTAGATTCATGTGGGAAACACTAAATTCGGGGAACCCAACAATTCCCCACACCTGAGTTAAAATTGACCCCAATGTTTCTACTTGTGGGGAAGAGCATAACTAGAGGCCATCAATATCAGATAGTCACCAATAAATCCAATAGAGAATTCAGAAGAAATTTCTTTACCCAGTGTGGTGAGAATGTGGAACTCGCTACCACAGGGAGTGGTTGAAGCGAATAGTATAGATGCATTTAAGGGTAGGCTAGACAAGCATATGAGGGAGAAGGGAATAGAGGGTTATGCTGATAGATTTAGATGAGGCAAGACAGGAGGAGGCTCGTGTGAAGCATACACGTCAGCATGGACTGGTTGGGCTGAATGGCCTGTTTCTGTGCCCTATATCCTATGTAATCCTATGTAATTCGGTACTCGCAGCCTATAATATGTCTAATGGATTGTGGTGAATTTGTGGGGCTTTTGAGCTCTACTATAATTAAAGGGTTAAGAATGGGAATTGAATGAGCTAATAGGCCTTTGCAGTAGTAAGCTTTTTCTAAGTTGCTGAACTGGCAGTTGAGATAACCTAAGAATAACATATTGATTTTGCAGTAGTGTTAGAATGATTGACGACTGCAAGCTGTATAACTTGGAGACAATTGCAAATAGCCGGACGTGGAACCATAAGAGGCCTAGAGGATGTAAGTTCTGCTCTGGCAGGAAAGTAAAACAATGAGTGGGAAGTAAAAAGGCTTAGAGGGGCAGGAAAGCAGGACAATGAGTCAGAAGTACAATGTTGGTGAAACCCCATCTGGCATGAACAAAGGTCGCAGGTGCAACAACAGCTTGCGGTAATAACGGACATATACTTTTCCGGTAATAAAGGCGATACTTTAATGTAACATACTTTAGTGAATGCGCACACGGGGCGAAACCCAATCAAATTGTTAAGATGGATCGTGCATGAGGCTAATTATGTACCAAAATTTTGTATAAAAGACTGCTTAAAATTTTGTATCATTGGAGAGAAGCCTGGTTAGACCGATAGCAGGTTGTCTCCCCATCGGTGCAAATAAAGACTGCTTGAATCTTCGAACGCCGACCTGGTGTCGAGTGTTTATTTCAAATACTCCACTTCAGTGGTCACCATTGTGAGCATTTAGCTAGAACTCATCAGAGAGCCCACCTATATGAATTTCAGTTATCCAGTTGGCTAAGTTCGTAGCACTATTGTTTTTGAGTCATAAGATTGTGGGTACAAGCTCCAATCAAGGACTTGAGCCCATAATCCAGATGACACTCAATGTTGTACTGAGGGAGCACTGCATAATTAAAGGTTACATCTTTAAAAACTTGCATTAAACTGAGGGCCCATCTGTCTGCTCAGATTTATGTAAAAGATCTCATGACTCTATTCCAAGAAGGGCAGGATGCTCTCTGGTTAGTGTGAACAATGTTTCTCTCCCAATCAATGCCACCAAAAAAGAGAATAAACTGGCATTCTTTTTGTTTGCTACTTGATGTACATAACTCTAGAATGGTCTCCTTTACATCTGCATCTCATTGACTGTTCTGGAACATCTTCCATGATACTGAACCAACTTTTGAAACTTTGAAATTATCATTGTTACAGAATATATGATTGAGTGTGTACAGATTGTACTGAAAAGAATGGAAATTATGTAGTTGGCATCAGTATTTACCTCTTTCAGATTGAGGAATCTTCTTCTCAAGAAATGTTCTGTCAATACCTGCTTCACTTTCCTTTGGTTTTGTTTGTCCGTAAACAACAATGCAGTCAAAATATATTAGACAGCACACAATCTAACCTGAATCCATAGCACTTGCATCCTGAATGTGACAGTTTAAAAGTACATCATTCTAGATCCAAGTTTAAGCTCCTTGTAGTAGGGATTTTTGCTACCTCTTTAATGAAACAATTGTCCCAATCTTTCACTGCCCAAGTGTAATGAAGCAGAACCAAATGTCAGGTTATTGTGCATCTTCAAGTGAAAACTGTCATAATCATTATTAATAATTACTTTCCAGCTTTTCAGCTATGTTTACTCTGTGTTATTTGTACTGAATTTGCAGAATGTCACCTGAATATCAAAAATGATAACAGCAGCAACAGAAAAGTTGAGAGATAGCAATTAGAGTAAATTCCTCAAAGCGGAATAGACATTTGTAATGTAAGGGTTAAGAGAGCAGCACCAATAATAGAATATGGGTCTGGCACCATAGTGGTACTGTTAGTGGACTAATAATCCGGAGAATGTGAGTTCATAATCCCACCATGGCTGCTTGAGAAATGTGGACAGAAGAGTGACCATTAATCTGTCAGTTTGTTCTAAAAACCCAACTGGTTAACTAACATCCTTTAGGGAATGAAACCTCAACCTTTATGCGGTCTAGCCTATATCTGATTCCACTCCCACACCAATGTGGTTGAGCCTTAACTGCACTCTGTCGTGGTCCAGCAGGTTACTCAGTAATACTGAAGGGAAATAATATTTCAAGATATCTTTATGCTGGTGCCGTGATTTCCAGCTGGAGATTTGTGTGATCTACAAAATTCATAAATTACCTGCTGTAACTTTCATAACTGCACTTTACTTTACTTTCTTTACTTGTCCCATTACTATCTACTTTTGCCTTGCACCATCAACCCTTTTGTCAGGTAATCTCTCCTGCCTTCCACCCTATCACAGACCTTCCCTTTTGTTCTTTCCTCCTCTCTCCACTTTCCCTACCTCAGTACTTGCTTAAAACCTGTCACATCTCTAACTTTATCCAGTTCTGATGAAAGGTCATCGACCTGAAATGTTACCTCTGTTTCTCTCTCCACAGATGCTGCCTGACCTGCTGTGTATTCCCAGCATTTTTTGTTTTTATTTCAGGTTTCCAGTATCCGCAGTATTTTGCTTTTGTACTGATAATATTCAATTGCATTTATCATATTTTTTTGTAGAATTAACCTAGTGATTGATCTTCAGTGTGTATTTTATTCTCAACATTTCAGGATTTTGTTATCATACATCACTGTGCTCCATTCTTCATCACTTTCAAGTCCAATGAAAATCCTCGCTGTTTTATCACATCATTCCATTTTATACTTTCACCATCTGTTCTACATTCGGTTTTTATTGTTTTCTGCAGCCTTGTTTACTACTGTAGACCTACCTTCTTCCTCAGTCTGAGCTTTAAGGGTATTTTCTGCTTCATTGTCCCCTTTTGCTTCTCCCATACCCTTTGGTTTTGATTCTGCATTTATGCAAAGGAAGGAACATTGAAAATAGTGCAAACCCAGTATGAAAGGCAACAGAAATATCACAGATATGGATGGTATTATTCATTGACTACCATCTAATTCACTTCAGGATAATTTATACCAGGTAACGGAGAGCAGTTGAATTATGAACAGGTTATTTGACTCCATCTGTCATTGGCATTGTAAAATGAATTAACTAAAATTTCCAGAATTTTGTTAAAGAAATGTTTAAGGGGGAGGTACTATTTTGTTCAAAGTGTTATCTCTTTTTATAGAAGAAAATCACAGTCTTACCATAAATTTCTTTGACATTTATAAAACTACCAATTTTTTGCCAACACAAACACCCCAAATGGAGTCTCCTTCCCTGCAAGGCTACTCCAGTGACATGAATTACGAAAAGCTTTTTGCAGTAGTGTGGAAACAAAACAAGACAGTGTAGGTGTGTTGGTGTGCATTATTTCAAACAGGCCTAAGAGCTACTTCGGAACTGCCCAACCTCAGGTAATCATGCTAAAGATGGAGGATGCAGATTTTGTGGCTTGTAGCAAGTTCCCCTGGGATCTGATGGATTTTGAGCAACTAGTGGGACATTTTGAGGTCTTGGCCTTCACTGTTAGCAAAATAACCACTGTAGAATGCATGGGCTGTGGCCATATATAACATTAATGTAGCACCGTACCAGGATGGGAAATTCTACTTGACAGTCCCCATGTCAAAAATAAAGTAGTGAGCTTTTAAAAATACAGTACTCAATGAAATTTGTGATGAAACTATTGTTTCGTTCCACATAAATATGAGTAATTTGAAATAAAAGTACCTACCCTAGACATCTTTTCCCCTTTAAGGTCTACAATGTAGAGTTGCATTAATGTATTCCTTTCCTGCATCTCTTTCACGTTAATTAAATAACAAATTCTTTTCATTAGATCAGATACCTTTGCTACTAATTCCACCTTCAGTTTCCCGATTAGTTTTTTCCTGCAACTCGTCTCCTTTTCTGCAGTTATCATCTGTGTCTTGCTTTGTTTCCTCAGTATCGCTTTCTTCTTCTGTGCAGATTTTCTTTGATTCTACATTAATGCAAAGTAAATAACACTGTAAATAGTGTAAACCCCATAGTGTAACTGAGCAGAAACAGCAGCAATAATACTGTTGGCCAGTATTGAAAGAAAACACCTGTATTCAGTTGAACAAAATGTCACTTTTTCAAAGAGGAAATGTCATTAATTTCCAGATTGCCTCCTCATTGGAGAATCTTAGAATAATGAAGATTTGGTCCTCTGAAAATATTAACTGCCAGTAGACCTCTCTTGCTGAATTAAATCTGCCTTTGACAACTGGTCAACTAGCCCTGTTCCTGGGACTAGAGACAGGGTTACTGGCAAGGCTTGGAAGCTAAGCAGCGCCAGGCCTGGTTAGTACCTGGAGGGGTGACCATCAGGGAAGACCAGGTGCAGAAGGTCACTGAACAAGCCCCAAGGAAGGGCAGTTGGTGAGAAGGTCACAGAAGGAGCCCTGGGAAGGGTGGTTGGTGAGAAGGTCACGGAAGGAGCCCCGGGAAGGGCAGTTGGTGAAAAGGTCACGGAAAGAGCCCCGGGAGGGGTGGCTGGTGAGCAGGCCCGGGCGTTGGGCTGAAGATTGTCAGACAGGAGGAATGGTGGAAATGGAATGTCGGCGTGCACAGACGCAGCGGCTTTGCTTCTCCCAGGACGGTGCTATTTACGTTTAATGTTAATGTTATTTGTACTGGACTCATGGGAGCTTGCAAGATCACATTTTGTTGTTCATGTACTTGTGCATTGTACAATGACAATAAAGTTGAATTATTATTATAGTTTGGAGTAGTACTGGCAGAATTTCACAACTTTGTTACTTGAGTGGTATTTCCCCCTTTTTTATGTTCCAGTTGGTTTTCCTCATGAAAGCAGAGTATAAAATTATTTAATACGTCCCATTTATGTTCTAACATGATTCAGATCACATCATAAAAAACTGCTTGAATGTAAAGTATAATTTAGGCACTGGCAGTTGCAATAAGAATAGGCCAGGGGGTGCTAATAGAATACTCTGCCAAAATTCCACATTATTGCAACGCCTCGGAGTAACAGAAAAACACTGGAAGGAAACAAAGCCATCAGGGTGTGTTTCTCCTGCGGTTTAAAGTGTTAGAATGCGGACAATTTTACAGGATAAGGTTAATTATATATTTTGCTTTATTTCCGACTGCCTCCTGGCAAGGCTATTGGTGTAATTTACATTAAAATGAGGCTATTAGTTTAAATATAACTATCAAGGGGACAGAGTAGTATTTTGATAACACTATGTTTATAAAAGGTTAATATTTGATAGTTACTGAAGTTAGTCCAAATGTTAGTTAGTTATACAATTAGTCTATTCTACTGTTGTAAATATGTTTATATCTTATGTAATATCGAATGTATAGTACTCAGTTTATGTACAAAACATACTTTGTCTTTGTTTACAGTTTCACAAAAATTGTTCAAGTAAAAGCTTCAAAACAGCAAACGGCTTCACGAGGAATTACTTTGAATAAGTCTTTAACTTGCTGGATAACTAGATAGGAGCACGTCTAGCGCGGCCAGTACAGTGAAAAGATAGCAATATGGCTAGCTGTGAAGAGCGGAGCAGGAGGAACCCAGTGTAAGTCTTAACCTCGTAGAGCACATCTACCTCACATCAACATGTCAGAAGATAATAACGAAAATGCTTTGCAGCGAGGAGAAGACCTTAAACAGGCAGACGAAACTGTAGAAGGTGACAATCGCTCTATAAGCTCCGGTTACGTCAGATCGCAAGCTGGTTCACGGTCATCAGGTGGTTCTAGAATAAGCATGACTATCGCCAGAGCACGGGCTAAGCTAGTGGCAGCTCAAGCCAGAGCTGCGCATGCGAACAGTGAAATAGAAATAAAAGTAAGACAGGCCCGTCTCCAAGCTGAACCCCAAGCAGAACAGGCCCGACTCCAAGCAGAATAGGCCCGATTCCAAGCAGAACAGGCCCGATTCCAAGCAGAACAGACCCGACTCCAAGCAGAACAGGCCCGTCACCAAGTGGAATGCCAGGCTGAACAGGCCCGTCTCCAAGCCACATTAGATGCTCTGCAGCAACAAAAAGAGATAAATGCTGCATTAGCCGAGGCGCAAGTATTCGAGGCAATTTTGGAGGGAGCTTTTCCCGAGACAGCTTACAAACCTTTAATTCCCGTTCCGTGGCAGAGTCCACGACAGCGCACCATAGATTACGTGAGCGACCATGCCGACGTGCAGTTTACAGGAGAAAGGGATGGAGGCCCGCACATCTCTACAGACGCAAGCACTTCGTATAACATGCCACAAGTTGCCAACCAAGGTCAAAGCAGACGGCGTGCCTCAAGCTGCAGAGTCTCCCCCAGCAGAACGGAAGACACGGTGCAGAGGAATAGGACGCCGAATAGAGAAAGTCAGAGGCAAATCCCCTCTCGGTTCCTTGATGTGGTGTATGTAACCTGTTCCACCTTAAGAGAACTTAAGCCTGTTCCACCTTAAGAGATGTACTACTTTCTCTGGCTGCTGTATATGTAATACCGGTGGTGACCACCGGTATATAAGTACTGTGTAGTGATATTGTATTTAGTATAGTCCTGACCTCCAACTAGTAAAGACCTGTTGAACTTTATTCTTGTAGTCTGTGTCAGTAATTAATCTTAATACAACTGGAACACACAGACTTAACAGTGGCGACGAGTCCGATTCTTACCCTGCGGCAGTTTATATCCACGGCGGCTTCGTCCACAGAACGGGCGTCGAAGAGAGGCATCCACCCTCATCACCCTGCTGGAAGACACGTCGCGCGGCAGGCATCGAGAACCCGGAGTGCAGAAGACATCCTGAACTCGAAGCCTCCATCAGCGGCAGTCAGCTATCTTCTTTCTACCTCGGTGGTGGTTAAGCCGGTCAGCGACGCGAGCAGAAAGTCGGCCGCGTTGGCTGTACAGACGGGGGGAGGAAGATGGAGGAATAAGGGCGGTGAGATCGATCGCGACCGGAGATAAGGGCTGGGCTGCATTCGGGCCGAAAGGCGCAGCGCGGGGACATCGATCGCGGCTGGTGATAAGGGCCGGGCCGCTTTCGGGCCAAAAAGGCGCAGTGTCTGGGGCGACTGAAGGAGCGAGAGCCGCGGTGAAGGCGAACACAGCCGGTGCTAATAACCGGGCTGCAAGGAGGGCTGCGAGGCGCGACATCGGGGAAGCGCGAATGCCCGAGGGAGCCGTGGTGAAGCGGAGACAGCGTCGGGGGAGTTACTAGCCGCTGGGAAAGGGGAGCAGCAGCGGCACGCCAAACGCCATTGCAGCCAGTGGGTGAAGACCGCCAAGCGCGGGAAAACCGCCATTTTGTAGGCGGAGGACGAAGACAAGAGCGGGAAGCCACCATCTTGGGATAAAATAAATTGCAACGATGCCTAAACATGGGAACATTGATACCTTTGATGGCGACATCGAAGATTGGGCCATGTATGTAGAACGCATACAAAATTATTGTAAAGCAAATAAAATCCCAGATGCAGAGAAAGCACGAACGTTACTGAACTTAATGGGTGCGAAGACATACGGGCAATTGAAACACCTTTTATCACCAGATGAACCGACGGATAAGACGTTCGAGGAGATTGTTACTGTCCTGAAAAATCATCTAAACCCCACGCCGCTGATGCTAGCGGAACGATTTAAATTTTACAGCAGAAGGCAGCTGAAGGATGAAAGCAATGCTGAATATTTAATGGAATTGCGTAAGCTGGCAAAGTACTGTCAGTTTGGAACGGGACTGACAGACGCGCTAAGAGATAAATTTGTGTGTGGATTATTAAAAGAAGATACACAAAAGCGACTGCTCGAGGAGAATGAGCTGACGCTTGAGAAAGCGGTCACTATGGCAGCAGCACACGAAGCCGCAGCGAGAGGCACGGCAGTAATGCAGCTACGGTCACTGGAACACAGTACAAATAAATTGGGTTTGAGTACTGTAAAATGTTATCGTTGTGGAAAGACAACACACGATCAGAACCAGTGTTGGTTTAAAAACCAAGAATGCAGAACGTGTGGCAGGCTTGGCCACATAGCTAAAGTATGCCGGTCAGGAAAGAAGACCAGCAACAAAAAGTCACCGCAAGAAAAATACATAAAGGTGCACAAGGTGACAAAGACCAGTTCGAACGAACAGAAGTCAGATTCAGACGCTAGCAGTAATGAACTGGGTAGCTTAAGAGTACACAACGTTGGTAAGGATGCAGATCTCCAGACAATTTGGGTCACTCTTCAGATAGCAGGAGTCCAAGTAAAGATGGAATTGGACACTGGATCAGCATTGATGGTCATGAATAAGAAAGATTACAAAAGGTTATTCCAACATATTCCCCTACGGGATACGGAGATTATATTGAAAACATACACGGGGCAAAGAGTGTACCCCATCGGCAAGATAGAGGTAAAAGTGGTCCACAAGGGCGAAGAAAGCCAAGTAATGGACTTATATGTGCTACCTGAAGGAGATCTACCACTACTGGGATGGGAGTGGATTAGGAAAATGAATATGGACTGGCACTCCTTAAAAGCACTAATGGTAGATTCCGGGGAAACAGATGTCAAACCTAAACGATTGTCCAAAATATTGGATGATGCTAAAGAGGTGTTCCAGCAAGGACTGGGAACACTGAAAGGAATTACGGCAAACATCAAGATTGATGAACATGCACAACCAAAATTTTTCAAAGCCAGACCGGTACCCTATGCAATACGACCTACTGTAGAAGCGGAACTGGAAGCGCTAGAACGTTCAGGTGTACTGTCTAAGGTAGATTGGAGTGAGTGGGCTACGCCCATTGTTCCCGTTATGAAACGTCCTTCGAGCAACAAGCCAGGAGAACCAGGGAAGGTTCGCATCTGTGGAGATTTCAAGATCACCGTTAATCCGGTGCTTCACATGGTGCAGTATCCGCTTCTGCGGATTGAGGATATTTTTGCTTCGTTGTCTGGCGGGAAACACTTCACCAAGATAGACCTGGCGCAGGCGTACTTGCAGATGGAGGTTGATGAAGAGTCACGCCAGTACCTCACGATCAACACGCATAGAGGTTTGTACCGGTATAATAGGCTGGTTTTTGGAGTGGCATCGGCTCCGGCAATTTGGCAGAGGGCCATGGAGCAGGTATTACAGGGAATTCCAGGCACACAATGTCATTTGGACGATATTCTGATTACAGGTGATGGTGATGAAGAACACCTCGCAAACTTGGAACTGGTGCTCAGCAGACTGAAAGAGTATGGACTTAGAGTTAATCGGCAGAAATGTGAGTTCTTCCAGAAGCGGATCTCGTACTGTGGTCATGTCATTGACCGGGAGGGGCTTCATAAGTCTCCTGACAAGATAGAGGCAGTTGTAAAGGCTCCCGCTCCGGATAATGTCTCTCAGTTGAGGTCGTTTCTGGGATTGATTAACTACTACCATAAGTTTCTACCGAATCTATCCACGGTACTGCACCCGCTGAACGCTCTTTTACAGAAGGGGGTACCATGGGAATGGAGCGAAAACTGTAAGAAGGCATTTCGCAAAAGCAAAGAATTGATCACCTCAGAGGAAGTGTTGGCTCACTTCAACCCGACACTGCCTATTCGGTTGGCTTGTGATGCTTCTCCATATGGTATTGGGGCAGTACTCTCACACAAGTTGCCAAATGGCACGGAAAGGCCAGTCGCGTTTGCATCCAGATCATTGACCTCCGCTGAGCGCAACTATGCGCAGATCGATAGGGAGGCTCTCAGCCTTGTATGGGGAGTGAAGAAGTTTAATCATTACCTGCAGGGCCAAAAATTCACACTTCTGACAGACCATCAGCCGTTGGTATCCATTTTTAACCCTAAGAAGGGTGTTTCGGTGATGACAGCACAGCGACTCCAGAGATGGTCCCTTTTCCTAGGGGCACATCAATATCAAATAGAATTCAAAGGTACAAAGCAGCATGGCAATGCTGATGGGCTGTCGCGCCTGCCACTACCTGAAGCAGAAGAGACGACGAAAGTTGACCCTGTTGAGTTATTTCATTCGACCATCGAGTGTTTACCAGTCACCAATGCAAGTATTGAAAGAGAAACCAGGAACAACCCGACACTGTCCCGAGTTTACGAGGTGACAGTGAAGGGATGGCCAACACATGGTGATCCTCTGTTACCGGCATTCTCGGCAAGGCGAGACCAGCTGTCCGTCTGCCATGGTACTTTGATGTACGGGACAAGAGTGATTATTCCTCCCAAGTTACGGGAAAGAGTTCTAAAGGAACTGCATGAAGGTCATCTGGGGGGAGTTAAGATGAAAAGTCTTGCTAGGGCTTATGTATGGTGGCCGGGCATTGACCAACAGATAGAGGAGTTGACAAAAAGCTGCGCTGGGTGCCAAAAAGTGCAAAATGCACCTCCGATCGCACCGCTACACCCATGGGAATGGCCTTCAGCCCCATGGCAACGCGTACATATTGACTTTGCTGGTCCATTCATGGACTCCATGTTCCTAATTGCGGTGGACGCACATTCCAAATGGCCAGAAGTGATCAAGATGAATACCACTACTTCAGAAAAGACAATTGCGGTGTTAAGAACAATATTCGCAAGGAACGGATTGCCAGAACAGATATGTTCGGACAACAGACCACAGTTCGTGTCGGAAGAATTCCAAAAATTCTTAAAGAAGAATGGGGTGAAACATTATACCTCTGCCCCATATCATCCGGCGACAAATGGGTTGGCCGAGAGATTTGTCCAGACATTCAAAAAGGCAATGAAGGCCATGAACGATGATCAGATTCCGTTACAACACAAGGTGGACAATTTCCTAATGGCATATCGAAACGCCGCTCATGCAGTGACTAACCAAAGTCCTGCCATGATGTTTTATAACAGGAGGTTGCGGTCCAGGTTGGACTTGTTAAAACCAAATGTGCGGAGGGAAGTGGAAAACAAACAGTTCCGGCATATTAATAACAAGTCCACTCGAAGTTTCGACGTAGGACAACCAGTGTTGGCAAGGGGCTATGGAAACGAAAAATGGCAGTCCGGAACAATTCGGGCCAGACAAGGACCTCTGATGTACACAGTAGATATTGGTAACAATGTGATAAGGCGTCATGCGGATCAACTGGTAGAATCAAGAGCAAGGGTCGAACCCATGGTTGCGACAGAGACAACTGTGGAAGACGTTAATGAACCTAAAGCATCTACCTCGACAGGGACTGTACCTGATGATGACGTCCAATACATAGAAAACCAACAAGAAGAGTCACCTCAGCAACAAGAATCAGAGACCACTGAAAGGCGTTATCCAAACCGAATCAGAAGGCCTCCTGAGAGACTGAACCTTTGAACTGTTTATACCTGAAGTTATATATGTATATATGTTATTATGTTATGTTAAATGGGGATATGACTGTTAAGCTAAAAAGGGAGGATTGTGGTGTATGTAACCTGTTCCACCTTATGAGAACTTAAGCCTGTTCCACCTTAAGAGAGGTACTACTTTCTCTGGCTGCTGTATACGTAATACCGGTGGTGACCACCGGTATATAAGTACTATGTAGTGATATTGTATTTAGTATAGTCCTGACCTCCAACTAGTAAAGACCTGTTGAACTTTATTCTTGTGGTCTGTGTCAGTAATTAATCTTAATACAACTGGAACACACAGACTTAACACTTGAGACCCCCAACAGAGCCCCTAGCCAAGGCAACCCTGGCATAGGTCCCAGCACCTACGACCTTGCCAAATACCTTGCATGCACCCAGCTGGTGACTTCGGGGTTAATCAAGTTTGATGACAGGCCGGAGAATTATCGGGCTTGGAAGTCCTGCTTCCACGATGCCATATCGAGCTTAGACCTGTCGGCAGGAGAAGAGCTCGGCCTCCTTATCAAATGGCTCGGCCCAGAGTCCGCCAGACAGGCCTGCAGGATAAAAGCGGCCAATGTGGGACAGCTGCCAGAGGAGTTGAAGAAGGCTGGAAGAAAGCTACGGCTCGCCCGAAGCCATTGAAAGGGCTCTCTTTGACAGGTTGGAGAACTTTCCGAGGTTGACGAGTAAGGAACCCCAGAAGCTCCGCGACCTTGGAGATCTGCTGTCGGAACTCGAAGCCGCAAAGCAGGACGGCTACCTACCCGGTCTATCGTACTTAGACACTTCCAGAGGGGTAAGTCCCATCATTGAGAAGCTTCCATTTAACCTGCAGGAGAAGTGGATAACGTTTGGATCAAAGTTCAAGCTAAATCACAACGTGGCGTTCCCACCATTCTCTGCGTTCATTAAATTCATCCGTAAAGAAGCCAAAGCCAGGAACGACCCCAGCTTCAACTTCTTCTCCTCCCACCCAGCACTTGCCAGAAGAGACAAGTTCGACAGACATGGAAAGACACTAATATCTGTCCACAAAATGCAAGTGTCCTCAATTGAGCACACAAAGATTCAGAAGAAACCTGAGGATATGAGCAAACAATGCCCTATCCACAACAAGCCCCATCCTTTAAAGAAGTGCAGCGGCTTCAGGGAGATGTCCCTGGAAGATCGGAAACAATATCTTAAAGAGAACTCTATATGTTTCAAGTGCTGCTCTTCCACGAGCCATCTCGCCAAGAACTGCAAGGTAGATGCAAAATGCACTGAATGTGAAAGTGATCGGCACATTTCAGCACTCCACCCAGGCCCAGCTCCTTGGAAGTCAGAGACGCCTCCTCCCGCTTCAGAGCACAACGGGGAGAGAGAGGGAGCTGCCGGTCCGGAGATTACATCCAGGTGCACCGAGGTGTGTGGAGAAGGAGTGAGCGCAAGAGCATGCTCCAAGATATGCCTCGTTAATGTGTACCCTGCAGGATGTTGCCAGGAATCTGAAAAGATGTATGCCATACTGGATGAACAAAGCAATCGTTCTCTAGCAAGATCCGAGTTCTTCAACATCTTCAAAGTCAAAGGAAGTCCGTCGCCTTACACGCTGAAGACGTGTGCTGGACTTTCAGAGACAGCCGGCAGGAGGGCCTGCGGTTACGTTGTTGAGTCAGCCGACGGGAAGATTAGTCTCCCCCTTCCTACACTCATCGAATGTAATCAAGTCCCTGACAACCGTTCTGAGATTCCCACTCCGAATGCAGCTCATCATCACCGTCATCTGAGACGCATTGCAGATGAGATCCCACCTCTTGATCCAGATGCAAGCATACTTCTGTTGTTGGGAAGAGACATCCTGAGGGTACATAAGATAAGGGAACAGATCAACGGTCCACATGACGCCCCTTTCGCCCAAAGGCTAGACCTCGGCTGGGTCGTTGTTGGAGATGTGTGCCTCAAGGGCGCTCACAAGCCATCTCAGGTGAGCACACTCAAGACTTCCATCTTGGAGAATGGTCGTCCAAGCTACCTTACCCCATGCAGTAGTCAGATCCGAGTGACAGAGAAGTTCAGTCATACGGCTCAACCTCAGAAAACCCCGGCGCTGATCTCCGCAGACAGCACACAGATGATGCTCACTGGAGAGAACCCGGGTCAGTCAGTCTTCTGTCGCACCGCCAACGACCACAAACTTGCTCCATCGATCGACAACATGAGATTCCTCCAGATTATGGACAATGAGGTCTCTCGTGACAGCTCTAACAGCTGGGTTGCACCCTTACCCTTCCGGAACCCCAGACGACGGCTGCCAAACAACAGGGGGTATGCCTATAATCGTCTTAACTCACTCCATCGCACACTAGAGAAGAAGCCAGAGATGAAAGCACACTTCCTAGAATTTGTCAAGAAAATGCTTTTCAACGATCATGCAGAGATAGCTCCTCCACTCCAGGAAGGCCAAGAGTGTTGGTACCTCCCTTCCTTCGGAGTCTATCACCTCAAAAAGCCAGAACAGATCCGCGTGGTGTTTGACTCCAGTGCACCATATCAGGGAGTCTCTCTCAACGACGTACTCCTCACAGGGCCCGATCTTAACAACAGCCTCTTGGGAGTGCTCATGAGATTCAGGAAAGAGCCCGTCGCCATCACTGCCGATATCCAGCACATGTTTCATTGCTTCGTGGTGAGAGAAGACCACAGAGACTTCCTCCGCTTCCTGTGGTATCGGGACAATGACCCCAATAGAGACATTGTGGACTACAGAATGCGTGTCCATGTCTTTGGGAATAGCCCATCCCCTGCTGTCGCCATATACGGACTAAGGAGGGCTGCCAAGGAAGACGACGACTTTGGCAGTGATGTGAGAGGGTTCATCGAACGAGAGTTCTATGTCGACGACGCACTGAAGTCATTCCCGACCGAAGCAGAGGCCATCAGTACCCTCGGACGAGCCCAGGAACTACTTGCACTATCCAACCTCAGGCTGCATAAGATAGCCTCTAACAGACCAGCAGTGATGGAGGCATTCCCCCCTGAAGATCGTGCTAAGGACGTCAAAGACCTAGACCTCTTCACTGATGACCTCCCCCTACAGCGTAGCCTAGGGGTGTCGTGGAATATAGCAACAGACACGTTCACGTTCCAAGTCTTAGACGCCAAGAAACCCTTCACACGTAGAGGAGTGCTCTCTACAGTCAACAGCCTATACGACCCTCTCGGCTTCTTAGCCCCTGTCACCATACAAGGCAGGCTGCTCCTCAGGGAACTCTCCACACGCGCTGAAGAGTGGGATTCACCTCTCCCTGAAGAGATGGAAGCAGAGTGGGACAGATGGAGAGACTCACTCCAAGACTTACAGGAGATCCGAATACCTCACTGCTATTCGTCTATCTCTCCCTCAAATGCCCAATTCAAAGAACTTTGTGTCTTTGCAGACGCATCCGCTAAGGCCATTGCAAGCGTGGCTTATCTGAAGGTCACCACTCAAGAAGGACAAAGCAAAATCAGCTTCGTCTTTGATAGAGGCAAGTTGGCGCCCCAGCCAGACCTCACCATACCCAGATTGGAACTGTGTGTAGCAGAACGCAACCTACCCCCTCACAGCAGTCTACGGAAGCTGCATCCTATCATCGACACCGACGGACTGTCTCTGAGGTGGTTCTTCTTTTGTCGCCAGAGGACTCCAGTGACAAGTAGAGTTCGGACTATGTGGAGTCGTTAACGACCCCAGATGGGGAGTGTTCTGGACCATGTTTACATGCAGATAGCACCCTCTGGTGGTGGTTATTGTGTTAGCAGTGTGTTTGTATGAAGCAGAGGTCATTTGACCTTTGTTCCTTTCTTCCTGTGTGAGGTCATTTGACCTTTCTTCCTTTCTTCCTTTGAGAGGTCATTTGACCTTCATACCTTTCTTCCTGTGTAACCCAAGAAGTAGAATCCCAGGAAGTAGAATTCCAGGAAGAACCTGGCAGTAATGGAGGATTCCATAAAGGTTTCACAATCCAATGTAATCTGATTTCAAATGTTAGGCCAAACGCAATATCTGTGAGTATCTTTGTTCCTTAGCATAATAGCAATGTTGTCAGAGTAATATTTTGATAACACTATGTTTATAAAAGGTTAATATTTGATAGTTATAGAAGTTAGTCCAAATGTTAGTTAGTTATACAATTAGTCTATTCTACTGTTGTAAATATGTTTATATCTTATGTAATATCGAATGTATAGTACTCAGTTTATGTACAAAACATACTTTGTCTTTGTTTACAGTTTCACAAATTTGTTTAAGTAATGCTTCAAAACAGCAACCGGCTTCAGAAGAATTATTTTTGAATAAGTGTTTAACTTGCTGGATAACTAGATAGGAGCACGTCTAGCGCGGCCAGTACAGTGAAAAGATAGCAATACGGCTAGCTGTGAAGAGTGGAGCAGGAGGAACCCAGAGTAAGCCTTAACCTCGTAGAGCACATCTACCTCACATCAACATGTCAGAAGATAATAACGAAAATGCTTTGCAGCAAGTAGAAGACCTTAAACAGCCAGACGAAACTGTAGAACGTGACAATCGGTCTATAAGCGCCGGTTACTACAGATCGCAAGTTAGTTCACGGTCATCGGGTGATTCTAGAGTAAGCATAGCCATCGCCAAAGCACGGGCTAAGCTAGTAGCAGCTCAAGCCAGAGCTGCGCATGCGGACAGTGAAATAGAAATAAAAGTAAGACAGGCCCGTCTCCAAGCTGAACCCCAAGCAGAACAGGCCCGACTCCAAGCAGAACAGGCCCGACTCCAAGCTGAATTCCAAGCGGAACAGGCCCATCACCAAGTGGAACGCCAGGCTGAACAGGCCCGTCTCCAAGCCACATTAGACGCTCTGCAGCAACAAAAAGAAATAGATGCTGCATTAGCCGAGACACAAGTATTCGAGGCAATTTTGGAGGGAGCTGATCCCGAGACAGCTTACAAACCTTTAATTCCCGTTCCGTGGCAGAGTCCACGACAGCGCACCATGCCGACATACGGTTTACAGGAGAAAGGGATGGAGGCCCGCACATCCCTACAGACGCAAGCACTTCGTATAACATGCCACAAGTTGCCAACAAAGGTCAAAGCAGACGGCGTGCCTCAAGCTGCAGAGTCTCCCCCAGCAGAACGGAAGACACGGTGCAGAGGAATAGGACGCCAAATAGAGAAAGTCAGAGGCAAATCCCCTCTCGGCTCCTTGAGACCCCCAACAGAGCCCCCAGCCAAGGCAACCCTGGCACAGGTCCCAGCACCTATGACCTTGCCAAATACCTTGCACGCACCCAGCTGGTGACTTCGGGGTTAATCAAGTTTGATGACAGGCCGGAGAATTATCGGGCTTGGAAGTCCTGCTTCCACGATGCCATATCGAGCTTAGACCTGTCGGCAGGAGAAGAGCTTGGCCTCCTTATCAAATGGCTCGGCCCAGAGTCCGCCAGACAGGCCTGCAGGATAAAAGCGGCCAATGTGGGACAGCTGCCAGAGGGGTTGAAGAAGGCTTGGGCGAGGCTGGAAGAAAGCTACGGCTCGCCCGAAGCCATTGAAAGGGCTCTCTTTGACAGGTTGGAGAACTTTCCGAGGTTGACGAGTAAGGAACCCCAGAAGCTCCGCGACCTTGGAGATCTGCTGTCGGAACTCGAAGCCGCAAAGCAGGACGGCTACCTACCCGGTCTATCGTACTTAGACACTTCCAGAGGGGTAAGTCCCATCATTGAGAACCTTCCATTTAACCTGCATGAGAGGTGGATAACGTTTGGATCAAAGTTCAAGCTAAAGCACAACGTGGCGTTCCCACCATTCTCTGCGTTCGTTAAATTCATCCATAAAGAAGCCAAAGCCAGGAACGACCCCAGCTTCAACTTCTTCTCCTCCCACCCAGCACTTGCCAGAAGAGACAAGTTCAACAGACATGGAAAGACACCAATATCTGTCCACAAAATGCAAGTGTCCTCAACTGAGCACGCAAAGATTCAGAAGAAACCTGAGGATATGAGCAAACAATGCCCTATCCACAACAAGCCCCATCCTTTAAAGAATTGCAGAGGCTTCAGGGAGATGTCCCTGGAAGATCGGAAACAATATCTTAAAGAGAACTCTACGGCCTAGAAATTCAGTGCCCTTAGCGCCGATTTTGCGGCGCTAGAGGGCCTAGCGCTGCAATTGGCGCCGGCGCCGAAATTGCCTGGGGCCCTTCCGCCGCGGTAGACCGGTAGCGCTGCGCCGGCACCGATGACGTCATCGGTGTGCGCAGCGTCCCGGTTGCCATGCCGACGGGCCCCAGCGCCGAAATTCAGTTGCGGCCGCCTCGCCCGTGGCAGCCGCAACTAAGACTCTGGCAACAGAGTCTTACATGACTTTGCGCCGGCGCATTAAAGGCCCCGCGGCGGCCGGCCGCTTTCCCGCCGGCCGCCTGGCCGCAGCTCCCTCCCCGGACTTCCCCCCCCCACCCCCCCGGAACAGAAGCAAGCCCGGCACTTGTCCGAGGTGCCAGGCTCATTTTTAAAAAGATTTTCGCGGGCCGCGGCCGGGTGCAGGCAGCTCCTCCTTAAGGGAAGGAGGAGGCCTGCACTTCCCGAACCTGCCGCACCGCAGCGGGCGCCGCAGCGCCGGAATAGCGCCGAAATTCAGCGCGTTGCGCCAGTTTTCAGGCGCAAACAGCTCTCAGCAGCGCCGGCAGCCGTTTGGGCGCAGAACTATTGAATTTTGGGCCCGACCAGCGCGACTTAGCTCCAGCACTAACTTCCGGCGCTAAAGCCCTGGCTGCGCCAAAACTCAATTTCTAGGCCTACATGTTTCAAGTGCTGCTCTTCCACGAGCCATCTCACCAAGAACTGCAAGGTAGATGCAAAATGCACAGAAGGCGAAAGTGATCGGCACGTTTCAGCACTACACCCAGGCCCAGCTCCTTGGAAGTCAGAGATGCCTCCTCCCGCTTCAGAGCACGGCGGGGAGAGAGAGGGAGCTGCTGGTCCAGAGATTACATCCAGGTGCACCGAGGTGTGTGGAGAAGGAGTGAGCACAAGAGCATGCTCCAAGATATGCCTCGTTAATGTGTACCCTGTAGGATGTCGCCAAGAATCTGAGAAGAAGCCATCTCAGGTGAGCACACTCAAGACTTCCATCTTGGAGAATGGTCGTCCAAGCTACCTTACCCCATGCAGTGGACGGATCCGCGTGGTGTTTGACTCCAGTGCAACATATCAGGGAGTCTCTCTCAACGACGTACTCCTCACAGGGCCCGATCTTAACAATAGCCTCTTGGGAGTGCTCATGAGATTCAGGAAAGAGCCCATCGCCATCACTGCCGATATCCAGCACATGTTTCATTGCTTCGTGGTGCGAGAAGACCACAGAGACTTCCTCCGCTTCCTGTGGTATCGGGACAATGACCCCAATAGAGACATTGTGGACTACAGAATGCATGTCCATGTCTTTGGGAATAGCCCATCCCCTGCTGTCGCTATATACGGACTGAGGAGGGCTGCCAAGGAAGAAGACGACGACTTTGGCAGTGATGTGAGAGGGTTCATCGAACGAGAGTTCTATGTCGACGACGCACTGAAGTCATTCCCGACCGAAGCAGAGGCCATCGGTACCCTCGGACAAGCCCAGGAACTACTTGCACTATCCAACCTCAGGCTGCATAAGATAGCCTCTAACAGACCAGCAGTGATGGAGGCATTCCCCCCTGAAGATCCTGCTAAGGACGTCAAGAACCTAGACCTCTTCACTGATGACCTCCCCCTACAGCGTAGCCTAGGGTTCTCATAGAGTCATAGAGTCATAGAGTTATACAGCACAGAAAGAGGCCCTTCGGCCCATCGTGTCTGTGCCGACCATCAATCCCTGTCCAGTCTAATCCCATTTTCCAGCATTTGGTCCATAGCCTTGTATGCAATGGCATTTCAAGTGCTCATCCAAATGCTTCTTGAATGTTATGAGGGTTCCTGCCTCTACCATCCTTTCAGGCAGTGAGTTCCAGATTCCAACCACCCTCTGGGTGAAAAAGTTCCTCCTCAAATCCCCTCTAAACCTCCTGCCCCTTACCTTGAATCTATGCCCCCTTGTTATTGACCCCCCTACTAAGGGGAAAAGTTCCTCTTTATCTACCCTATCTATGCCCCTCATCATTTTGTACACCTCAATCAGGTCCCCCCTCAGCCTTCTTTGCTCCAAGGAAAACAACCCCAGCCTGTTTAGTCTTTCTTCATAGCTGAGGCGCTCCATCCCAGGTAACATCCTGGTGAATCTTCTCTGCACCCTCTCCAAAGCAATCACATCCTTCCTATAGTGAGCCGACCAGAACTGCACACAGTACTCCAGCTGTGGCCTCACCAGCGTTTTGTACAACTCCATCATAACCTCCCTGCTCTTATATTCTATGCCTCGGCTAATGAAGGCAAGTATCCCATATGCCTTTTTAACCACCTTATCTACCTGTTCCGCTGCCTTCAGGGATCTATGTACATGTACACCAAGGTCCCTCTGACCCTCTGTACTTCCTAGGGTCCTACCACTCATTGTGTATTCTCTTGCCTTATTTGTCCGTCCAAAATGCATCACCTCGCACTTTTCAGGGTTAAATTCCATTTGCCACTTTTCCGCCCATCTGACCAACCCGTTTATATCGTCCTGTAGCCTGAGGCTTTCCTCCTCGCAATTTACCACCCCACCAATTTTCGTGTCATCTGCGAACTTACTGATCATACCTTTTACATTCTCATCCAAATCATTTATGTAGATCACAAACAGCAAGGGTCCCAGCACCGATCCCTGAGGTACCCCACTGGACACAGGCTTCCAGTCACAAAAGCAACCTTCGACCATCACCCTCTGCCTCCTGCCACTCAGCCAGTTTAGGATCCAACGCGCCAAGGCACCCTGGATCCCATGGGCTCTTACCTTCTTGACCAGTCCCCTATGCGGGACTTTGTCAAAAGCTTTACTGAAATCCATGTAAACCACATCCACAGCATTTCCCTCATCCACACACCTAGTCACCCCCTCGAAAAATTCAATCAGATTGGTCAGACATGATTTACCCTTGACAAAGCCATGCTGACTATCCCCGATTAATCCTTGCCTCTCCAAGTGGAGACTAATTTTGTCCCTCAGAATTTTTTCCAATAATTTCCCTACCACAGATGTTAGGCTCACTGGCCTGTAATTCCCTGGTTTATCCCTGCTACCCTTCTTGAATAATGGTACTACGTTAGCTGTTCTCCAGTCCTCTGGTACATCCCCTGTGGCCAGAGAGGTTCTGAAAATTTGTGTCAGAGCCCCTGCAATCTCCTCCTTTGCCTCACACAACAGCCTGGGATACATCTCGTCCGGGCCTGGGGATTTATCCACTTTTTGGCCTGCTAAAACCGCTAGTACCTCCTCCCTCTCGATGCTAATATGTTCAAGTATGTCACAGTCCCCTTGCCCGATTTCTATGTCTACATCGTCTTTCTCCATAGTGAACACAGATGCAAAAAATTCATTTAAAACCCCGCCTACATCATCTGGCTCTACACACAGATTGCCACTTTGGTCCCTAATGGGCCCTACCCTTTCCCTGGTTATCCTCTTGCCCTTAATATACTTATAAAACATCTTAGGATTTTCCTTTATTTTGCTCGCCAGTGTTATTTCATGGCCCCTCCTCGCCCTCCTAATTTCTTTTTTAAGTATGCCCCTGCACTTTTTATACTCCTCTAGGGCTTCCTCCGTCTTTAGTCTTTTGTAACTGCCAAAAGCCCCCCTTTTTTTCCTAATGCATTTTTGTATATCCCTTGTCATCCAAGGTTCCCTTTGCTTGTTGGTCCCACCCTTGACCTTTACAGGAACATGTTGGCGTTGTACTCTCTCTATTTCCCTTCTGAAAGTCTCCCACTACTTTGATGTGGATCTTCCTATAAGTAGCTGCTCCCAGTCCACTTTGGCCAGATCCTGCCTTATCATATTAAAATCGGCCTTCCCCCAATTTAGAACCCTTATTTCCGGGCCGTCTTTGTCTTTTTTCATAACCACCTTAAATCTCACCGAATTATGGTCACTGTCGCCAAAATGCTCTCCTACTGACACTTCCACCACTTGCCCGGCTACATTCCCTAGAATTAGGTCCAGTACCGCCCCCTCTCTTGTAGGGCTTTCTACATGTTGGCTCAAAAAGCTCTCCTGGATGCACTTTAAGAATTCTGCACCCTCTAAGCCTTTCACACTCTGACTATCCCAATTAATATTGGGGAAGTTGAAATCCCCCAATATTATTACCCTATTATTTTCGCACTTCTCTGTCACGGAACATAGCAACAGACACGTTCACGTTCCAAGTCCTAGATGCCAAGAAACCCTTCACACGTAGAGGAGTGCTCTCTACAGTCAACAGCCTATACGACCCTCTCGGCTTCTTAGCCCCTGTCACCATACAAGGCAGGCTGCTCCTCAGGGAACTCTCCACACGTGCTGAAGAGTGGGATTCACCTCTCCCTGAAGAGATGGAAGCAGAGTGGGACAGATGGAGAGACTCACTCCAAGACTTACAGGCGATCCAAATACCTCACTGCTATTCGTCTTTCTCTCCCTTAAATGCCCAATTGAAAGAGCTTTGTGTCTTTGCAGACGCATCCGCTAAGGCCATTGCAAGTGTGGCTTATCTGAAGGTCACCACTCAAGATGGACAAAGCAAAATCGGCTTCGTCTTTGATAGAGGCAAGTTGGCGCCCCAGCCAGACCTCACCATACCCAGGTTGGAACTGTACGTAGCAGAACGCAACCTACCCCCTCACAGCAGTCTACGGAAGCTGCATCCTATCGTCGACACCGACGGACTGTCTCTGAGGTGGTTCTTCTTTTGTCGCCAGAGGACTCCAGTGACAAGTAGAGTTTGGACTATGTGGAGTCGTTAATGACCCCAGACGGGGAGTGTTCTGGACCAATGGACTTTTTACATGCAGTGAACATTTTGTGTGTGCAGATAGCACCCTCTGGTGGTGGTTATTGTGTTAACAGTTTGTATGCTGGAAAGGTCATCTGATCTTTCTTCCTGTGTGAGGTCATTTGACCTTTGTTCCTTTCTTCCTGTGTAACACAGGAAGTAGAATTCCACGAAGAACCTGGCAGTAATGGAGGATTCCATAAGGGTTTTACAATCCCATGTAATCTGATTTCATATGTTAGGCCAAGCGCAATATCTGTGAGTATCTTTGTTCCTTAGCATAATAGCAACGTTGTCAGAGTAATATTTTGATAACACTATGTTTATAAAAGGTTAATATTTGATAGTTATAGAAGTAAGTCCAAATGTTAGTTAGTTATACAATTAGCCTATTCTACTGTTGTAAATATGTTTATATCTTATGTAATATCGAATGTATACTACTCAGTTTATGTACAAAACATACTTTGTCTTTGTTTACAATTTCACAAATTTGTTCAAGTAAAGCTTCAAAACAGCAACCGACTTCAGAAGAATTATTTTTGAATAAGTGTTTAACTTGCTGGATAACTAGATAGGAGCACGTCTAGCGCGGCCAGTACATGGCAGCTCATACTTCCAGGAATTTTTGAAGTCACAATGTGTAGACTTCAAAACCTGGACTACCAACAATCCTGCTTTTCATTTTCAATAATAGATAAGGCTTTTCAACATAATTATTACCTGCATCGTTGTTTGGACATGTTGTCTTTTCTTGTTTTGCAGTATTGTCAGCAGCAGAGTTACTTTTTGCTCCCTTATCGCCATCATCTGTTTCTTTTGTTTGCTTTGCATCCAACGCTGCACTCAAACAAAGGAAAGAAATTTCAGCCGTAATATTTTCAACACTTTCTGAGACAAGAAACCTCAACCCATTCAGGGAATCTGAATTTTTGCTCCTGAAGTCTTGTGGTGCTGCTGCACCAGAGGGAAAGCAGAAAAGCGAGCCCTAAATATCACCTGAAGAGACAAGACCAGATCCTGTCCTAAATGTCAGGGACAGGTCATCTACATTGGTGCGGCAGGCGTCAGGAAGCTGCAAGGGTGCATGAGCGGCACCCACCCTGACATCGACCTTCAACTTTGAAGTGGCACCATGTCACTCAGAGGATGGAATAGTGAGTGCAGGAAGGACTCACCGATCAGGGGCATTTTTGACATCTTTGCCTCTCAGTTCATTAAGGGATGCAATCTTAAAAGAAAATGGTTGGCCTTTGGGATCAATTAGCTTCTGCTAACTGCAGCGCTCTCCTGCATGTCTCACCTCTAATAAATGATGACATTATTTTATTAGGTCAGATACTTTACCCAACTGATTCTCTTTATTGATCGCAGCTTCAGTTGCTTGCTTATTGATCCTTTGCAACTCATCTCCTTCTTTACTTTGATCCTCTTCAAGTTGCTTTCCTTTCTCAGTATTGCTTTGTTCTCCTGCAGAGGTTTGCTGTGATTCTACATGAACACAAAAAAACACTGTAATCATTGTAAACCTGTAGTCTAATGGGCCAGAAACTGCAGTTATAATGCTATTGGCCAACAATGAAATAATTCACAGGCATTCAGTAGAGCACAATGCAACTGCAGCCAAGGAGAGATAATATAATTGCTCAGATTGACGCCACATTAAAGACCTTTAGAATAATGCAGAATTGTTGCTCCCTGTGAATATTAACTGCTAGTAGGCTTATCTCACTGCCCTGAATTTACCTCAGTCAACTCGCTTCAAATAATAGAGGTGAAATCCACAACTTGGTTATTCAAGTGCCCCAGTCATGTACCAGCACAAAATCGTATTGTAGTCCAATCATTGGACAAATACTGTACTTTGGTAAGGATATATCAGTGGAGCTCTCAGAAGAAAATGTCATCAAATTGTGAATTTGAGAAAAGAGGAGCTTCATCTCGTCTGAATATGATGGCGACGTGATGGTGCAAACTTCCATTGTACTGGGGTGTCAGGCGAGATATTTACTCAAGGCCTGGAATGGGACTTCAACACACTACCTGCTGACTCAGAAGCAAGAGTGCTGAATGAGGCAGCTCATACTTCCAGGAATTTTTGAAGTCACAATGTGTAGACTTCAAAACCTGGATGACCAACAATCCTGCTTTTCATTTTCAATAATAGATAAGGCTTTTCAACATAATTATTACCTGCATCGTTGTTTGGACATATTTGGGCCAGTAATTCCGGTCCCAACGCGTGAGTACGGACGGGGTACTCACACGTGGGCCCGTTGGAAGTGCCGGATTTCAGCATGCACAGCGCATGCGCGGGAAACCGGCATTTCCTCCAAGGGGTTCAGAGGTCCAACAAGTACGCGCAGCGTTGAAATTCCTTCTTTTTGACAGGTTTGCCCATGTGTAAGGGCCTGAACTTTTTAGAAATGTAAAAAGGAGATGTAAGGACTTGATTCTTTAAGGTAAGTGGTCTATTATTTAAAATTATAACATTTTTTCCACAGCTTTATTGTTTTTAAGGACTTTACAGTAAGGTAAGTTTATTTTTAGACCCGATTTCTTAAAAAATTATTTTTTTCAAAAATTTGATAAATTGTTTAAAATAGTTTTTTAGGTTATTTATAGTTCATTTAATTAGTGGGATCTTTTTTTAAATTTTATTTAAAGTTTAAGTAGTGTTTTGGGCGCCCATAGTTTTCATGAGTTTGACAGTTCTTACGATCAAACTCATGAATGAAGTTTCCCCTCCCCTGATTGGCTGCCCAGTGCTCACCTGATCCCAGCCGGCACATCGCACTAACTACGCCGCTGGATCAGGCAAGCACAGCGCGCCGACAGCTGAACTGGGCCAGTGACAGGAATTCCAAGCAGTCCCAGGCTTCAGCTGTCGGCGCGCCAAATAAGTGCACATCGGGGGCTTGCACGCGTGGCAAGCCCCCGATCCTAATTTCTGCGCCGTTGTCTTTTCTTGTTTTGCAGTACTGTCAGCAGCAGGGTTACTTTGTGCTCCCTTATCGCCATCATCTGTTTCTTTTGTTTGCTTTGCATCCAACGCTGCACTCAAACAAAGGAAATAAATTTCAGCCGTAATATTTTCAACGCTTTCTGAGACAAGAAACCTCAACCCATTCAGAGAATCTAAATTTTTGCTCCTGAAGTCCTGTGGTGCTGCTGCACCAGAGGGAAAGCAGAAAAGCGAACCCTAAATATCACCTGAAGAGACAAGACCAGATCCTGTCCTAAATGTCAGGGACAGGTCATCTACATTGGTGGGGCAGGCGTCAGGAAGCTGCAAGGGTGCATGAGCGGCACCCACCCTGACATCGACCCTCAACTTTGAAGTGGCACAATGTCACTCAGAGGATGGAATAGTGAGTGCAGGAAGGACTCACCGATCAGGGGCATTTTTGACATCTTTGCCTCTCAGTTCATTAAGGGATGCAATCTTAAAAGAAAATGGTTGGCCTTTAGGATCAATTAGCTTCTGCTAACTGTAACGCTCTCCTGCATGTCTCACCTCTAATAAATGATGACATTATTTTATTAGGTCAGATACTTTACCCAACTGATTCTCTTTATCGATCCCAGCTTCAGTTGCTTGCTTATTGATCCTTTGCAACTCACCTCCTTCTTCACTTTGATCCTCTTCAGGTTGCTTTCCTTTCTCAGTATTGCTTTGTTCTCCTGCAGAGGCTTGCTGTGATTCTACATGAACACAAAAAAACACTGTAATCATTGTAAACCTGTAGCCTAATGGACCAGAAACTGCAGTTATAATGCTATTGGCCAATAATGAAAGAATTCTCAGGCATTCAGTAGAGCACAATGCAACTGCAGCCAAGGAGAGATAATATAATTGCTCAGATTGACGCCACATTAAAGACCTTTAGAATAATGCAGAATTGTTGCTCCGTGAATATTAACTGCTAGTAGGCTTATCTCACTGCCCTGAATTTACCTCAGTCAACTCGCTTCAAATAATAGAGGTGAAATCCACAACTTGGTTATTCAAGCGCCCCAGTCATGTACCAGCACAAAATCGTATTGTAGTCCAATCATTGGACAAATACTGTACTTTGGTAAGAATATATCAGTGGAGTTCTCAGAAGAAAATGTCATCAAATTGTGAATTTGAGAAAAGACGAGCTTCATCTCGTCTGAATATGATGGCGACGTGACGGTGCAAACTTCCATTGTACTGGGGTGTCAGGCGAGATATTTACTCAAGTCCTGGAATGGGACTTCAACACACTGCCTGCTGACTCAGAAGCAAGAGTGCTGAATGAGGCAGCTCATACTTCCAGGAATTTTTGAAGTCACAATGTGTAGACTTCAAAACCTGGACTACCAACAATCCTGCTTTTCATTTTCAATAATAGATAAGGCTTTTCAACATAATTATTACCTGCATCGTTGTTTGGACATGTTGTCTTTTCTTGTTTTGCAGTATTGTCAGCAGCAGAGTTACTTTTTGCTCCCTTATCGCCATCATCTGTTTCTTTTGTTTGCTTTGCATCCAACGCTGCACTCAAACAAAGGAAAGAAATTTCAGCCGTAATATTTTCAACACTTTCTGAGACAAGAAACCTCAACCCATTCAGGGAATCTGAATTTTTGCTCCTGAAGTCTTGTGGTGCTGCTGCACCAGAGGGAAAGCAGAAAAGCGAGCCCTAAATATCACCTGAAGAGACAAGACCAGATCCTGTCCTAAATGTCAGGGACAGGTCATCTACATTGGTGCGGCAGGCGTCAGGAAGCTGCAAGGGTGCATGAGCGGCACCCACCCTGACATCGACCTTCAACTTTGAAGTGGCACCATGTCACTCAGAGGATGGAATAGTGAGTGCAGGAAGGACTCACCGATCAGGGGCATTTTTGACATATTTGCCTCTCAGTTCATTAAGGGATGCAATCTTAAAAGAAAATGGTTGGCCTTTGGGATCAATTAGCTTCTGCTAACTGCAGCGCTCTCCTGCATGTCTCACCTCTAATAAATGATGACATTATTTTATTAGGTCAGATACTTTACCCAACTGATTCTCTTTATTGATCGCAGCTTCAGTTGCTTGCTTATTGATCCTTTGCAACTCATCTCCTTCTTTACTTTGATCCTCTTCAAGTTGCTTTCCTTTCTCAGTATTGCTTTGTTCTCCTGCAGAGGTTTGCTGTGATTCTACATGAACACAAAAAAACACTGTAATCATTGTAAACCTGTAGTCTAATGGGCCAGAAACTGCAGTTATAATGCTATTGGCCAACAATGAAATAATTCACAGGCATTCAGTAGAGCACAATGCAACTGCAGCCAAGGAGAGATAATATAATTGCTCAGATTGACGCCACATTAAAGACCTTTAGAATAATGCAGAATTGTTGCTCCCTGTGAATATTAACTGCTAGTAGGCTTATCTCACTGCCCTGAATTTACCTCAGTCAACTCGCTTCAAATAATAGAGGTGAAATCCACAACTTGGTTATTCAAGTGCCCCAGTCATGTACCAGCACAAAATCGTATTGTAGTCCAATCATTGGACAAATACTGTACTTTGGTAAGGATATATCAGTGGAGCTCTCAGAAGAAAATGTCATCAAATTGTGAATTTGAGAAAAGAGGAGCTTCATCTCGTCTGAATATGATGGCGACGTGATGGTGCAAACTTCCATTGTACTGGGGTGTCAGGCGAGATATTTACTCAAGGCCTGGAATGGGACTTCAACACACTGCCTGCTGACTCAGAAGCAAGAGTGCTGAATGAGGCAGCTCATACTTCCAGGAATTTTTGAAGTCACAATGTGTAGACTTCAAAACCTGGATGACCAACAATCCTGCTTTTCATTTTCAATAATAGATAAGGCTTTTCAACATAATTATTACCTGCATCGTTGTTTGGACATATTTGGGCCAGTAATTCCGGTCCCAACGCGTGAGTACGGACGGGGTACTCACACGTGGGCCCGTTGGAAGTGCCGGATTTCAGCATGCACAGCGCATGCGCGGGAAACCGGCATTTCCCCCAAGGGGTTCAGAGGTCCAACAAGTACGCGCAGCGTTGAAATTCCTTCTTTTTGACAGGTTTGCCCATGTGTAAGGGCCTGAACTTTTTAGAAATGTAAAAAGGAGATGTAAGGACTTGATTCTTTAAGGTAAGTGGTCTATTATTTAAAATTATAACATTTTTTCCACAGCTTTATTGTTTTTAAGGACTTTACAGTAAGGTAAGTTTATTTTTAGACCCGATTTCTTAAAAAATTATTTTTTTCAAAAATTTGATAAATTGTTTAAAATAGTTTTTTAGGTTATTTATAGTTCATTTAATTAGTGGGATCTTTTTTTAAATTTTATTTAAAGTTTAAGTAGTGTTTTGGGCGCCCATAGTTTTCATGAGTTTGACAGTTCTTACGATCAAACTCATGAATGAAGTTTCCCCTCCCCTGATTGGCTGCCCAGTGCTCACCTGATCCCAGCCGGCACATCGCACTAACTACGCCGCTGGATCAGGCAAGCACAGCGCGCCGACAGCTGAACTGGGCCAGTGACAGGAATTCCAAGCAGTCCCAGGCTTCAGCTGTCGGCGCGCCAAATAAGTGCACATCGGGGGCTTGCACGCGTGGCAAGCCCCCGATCCTAATTTCTGCGCCGTTGTCTTTTCTTGTTTTGCAGTACTGTCAGCAGCAGGGTTACTTTGTGCTCCCTTATCGCCATCATCTGTTTCTTTTGTTTGCTTTGCATCCAACGCTGCACTCAAACAAAGGAAATAAATTTCAGCCGTAATATTTTCAACGCTTTCTGAGACAAGAAACCTCAACCCATTCAGAGAATCTAAATTTTTGCTCCTGAAGTCCTGTGGTGCTGCTGCACCAGAGGGAAAGCAGAAAAGCGAACCCTAAATATCACCTGAAGAGACAAGACCAGATCCTGTCCTAAATGTCAGGGACAGGTCATCTACATTGGTGGGGCAGGCGTCAGGAAGCTGCAAGGGTGCATGAGCGGCACCCACCCTGACATCGACCCTCAACTTTGAAGTGGCACAATGTCACTCAGAGGATGGAATAGTGAGTGCAGGAAGGACTCACCGATCAGGGGCATTTTTGACATCTTTGCCTCTCAGTTCATTAAGGGATGCAATCTTAAAAGAAAATGGTTGGCCTTTAGGATCAATTAGCTTCTGCTAACTGTAACGCTCTCCTGCATGTCTCACCTCTAATAAATGATGACATTATTTTATTAGGTCAGATACTTTACCCAACTGATTCTCTTTATCGATCCCAGCTTCAGTTGCTTGCTTATTGATCCTTTGCAACTCACCTCCTTCTTCACTTTGATCCTCTTCAGGTTGCTTTCCTTTCTCAGTATTGCTTTGTTCTCCTGCAGAGGCTTGCTGTGATTCTACATGAACACAAAAAAACACTGTAATCATTGTAAACCTGTAGCCTAATGGACCAGAAACTGCAGTTATAATGCTATTGGCCAATAATGAAAGAATTCTCAGGCATTCAGTAGAGCACAATGCAACTGCAGCCAAGGAGAGATAATATAATTGCTCAGATTGACGCCACATTAAAGACCTTTAGAATAATGCAGAATTGTTGCTCCGTGAATATTAACTGCTAGTAGGCTTATCTCACTGCCCTGAATTTACCTCAGTCAACTCGCTTCAAATAATAGAGGTGAAATCCACAACTTGGTTATTCAAGCGCCCCAGTCATGTACCAGCACAAAATCGTATTGTAGTCCAATCATTGGACAAATACTGTACTTTGGTAAGAATATATCAGTGGAGTTCTCAGAAGAAAATGTCATCAAATTGTGAATTTGAGAAAAGACGAGCTTCATCTCGTCTGAATATGATGGCGACGTGACGGTGCAAACTTCCATTGTACTGGGGTGTCAGGCGAGATATTTACTCAAGTCCTGGAATGGGACTTCAACACACTGCCTGCTGACTCAGAAGCAAGAGTGCTGAATGAGGCAGCTCATACTTCCAGGAATTTTTGAAGTCACAATGTGTAGACTTCAAAACCTGGACTACCAACAATCCTGCTTTTCATTTTCAATAATAGATAAGGCTTTTCAACATAATTATTACCTGCATCGTTGTTTGGACATGTTGTCTTTTCTTGTTTTGCAGTATTGTCAGCAGCAGAGTTACTTTTTGCTCCCTTATCGCCATCATCTGTTTCTTTTGTTTGCTTTGCATCCAACGCTGCACTCAAACAAAGGAAAGAAATTTCAGCCGTAATATTTTCAACACTTTCTGAGACAAGAAACCTCAACCCATTCAGGGAATCTGAATTTTTGCTCCTGAAGTCTTGTGGTGCTGCTGCACCAGAGGGAAAGCAGAAAAGCGAGCCCTAAATATCACCTGAAGAGACAAGACCAGATCCTGTCCTAAATGTCAGGGACAGGTCATCTACATTGGTGCGGCAGGCGTCAGGAAGCTGCAAGGGTGCATGAGCGGCACCCACCCTGACATCGACCTTCAACTTTGAAGTGGCACCATGTCACTCAGAGGATGGAATAGTGAGTGCAGGAAGGACTCACCGATCAGGGGCATTTTTGACATCTTTGCCTCTCAGTTCATTAAGGGATGCAATCTTAAAAGAAAATGGTTGGCCTTTGGGATCAATTAGCTTCTGCTAACTGCAGCGCTCTCCTGCATGTCTCACCTCTAATAAATGATGACATTATTTTATTAGGTCAGATACTTTACCCAACTGATTCTCTTTATTGATCGCAGCTTCAGTTGCTTGCTTATTGATCCTTTGCAACTCATCTCCTTCTTTACTTTGATCCTCTTCAAGTTGCTTTCCTTTCTCAGTATTGCTTTGTTCTCCTGCAGAGGTTTGCTGTGATTCTACATGAACACAAAAAAACACTGTAATCATTGTAAACCTGTAGTCTAATGGGCCAGAAACTGCAGTTATAATGCTATTGGCCAACAATGAAATAATTCACAGGCATTCAGTAGAGCACAATGCAACTGCAGCCAAGGAGAGATAATATAATTGCTCAGATTGACGCCACATTAAAGACCTTTAGAATAATGCAGAATTGTTGCTCCCTGTGAATATTAACTGCTAGTAGGCTTATCTCACTGCCCTGAATTTACCTCAGTCAACTCGCTTCAAATAATAGAGGTGAAATCCACAACTTGGTTATTCAAGTGCCCCAGTCATGTACCAGCACAAAATCGTATTGTAGTCCAATCATTGGACAAATACTGTACTTTGGTAAGGATATATCAGTGGAGCTCTCAGAAGAAAATGTCATCAAATTGTGAATTTGAGAAAAGAGGAGCTTCATCTCGTCTGAATATGATGGCGACGTGATGGTGCAAACTTCCATTGTACTGGGGTGTCAGGCGAGATATTTACTCAAGGCCTGGAATGGGACTTCAACACACTACCTGCTGACTCAGAAGCAAGAGTGCTGAATGAGGCAGCTCATACTTCCAGGAATTTTTGAAGTCACAATGTGTAGACTTCAAAACCTGGATGACCAACAATCCTGCTTTTCATTTTCAATAATAGATAAGGCTTTTCAACATAATTATTACCTGCATCGTTGTTTGGACATATTTGGGCCAGTAATTCCGGTCCCAACGCGTGAGTACGGACGGGGTACTCACACGTGGGCCCGTTGGAAGTGCCGGATTTCAGCATGCACAGCGCATGCGCGGGAAACCGGCATTTCCCCCAAGGGGTTCAGAGGTCCAACAAGTACGCGCAGCGTTGAAATTCCTTCTTTTTGACAGGTTTGCCCATGTGTAAGGGCCTGAACTTTTTAGAAATGTAAAAAGGAGATGTAAGGACTTGATTCTTTAAGGTAAGTGGTCTATTATTTAAAATTATAACATTTTTTCCACAGCTTTATTGTTTTTAAGGACTTTACAGTAAGGTAAGTTTATTTTTAGACCCGATTTCTTAAAAAATTATTTTTTTCAAAAATTTGATAAATTGTTTAAAATAGTTTTTTAGGTTATTTATAGTTCATTTAATTAGTGGGATCTTTTTTTAAATTTTATTTAAAGTTTAAGTAGTGTTTTGGGCGCCCATAGTTTTCATGAGTTTGACAGTTCTTACGATCAAACTCATGAATGAAGTTTCCCCTCCCCTGATTGGCTGCCCAGTGCTCACCTGATCCCAGCCGGCACATCGCACTAACTACGCCGCTGGATCAGGCAAGCACAGCGCGCCGACAGCTGAACTGGGCCAGTGACAGGAATTCCAAGCAGTCCCAGGCTTCAGCTGTCGGCGCGCCAAATAAGTGCACATCGGGGGCTTGCACGCGTGGCAAGCCCCCGATCCTAATTTCTGCGCCGTTGTCTTTTCTTGTTTTGCAGTACTGTCAGCAGCAGGGTTACTTTGTGCTCCCTTATCGCCATCATCTGTTTCTTTTGTTTGCTTTGCATCCAACGCTGCACTCAAACAAAGGAAATAAATTTCAGCCGTAATATTTTCAACGCTTTCTGAGACAAGAAACCTCAACCCATTCAGAGAATCTAAATTTTTGCTCCTGAAGTCCTGTGGTGCTGCTGCACCAGAGGGAAAGCAGAAAAGCGAACCCTAAATATCACCTGAAGAGACAAGACCAGATCCTGTCCTAAATGTCAGGGACAGGTCATCTACATTGGTGGGGCAGGCGTCAGGAAGCTGCAAGGGTGCATGAGCGGCACCCACCCTGACATCGACCCTCAACTTTGAAGTGGCACAATGTCACTCAGAGGATGGAATAGTGAGTGCAGGAAGGACTCACCGATCAGGGGCATTTTTGACATCTTTGCCTCTCAGTTCATTAAGGGATGCAATCTTAAAAGAAAATGGTTGGCCTTTAGGATCAATTAGCTTCTGCTAACTGTAACGCTCTCCTGCATGTCTCACCTCTAATAAATGATGACATTATTTTATTAGGTCAGATACTTTACCCAACTGATTCTCTTTATCGATCCCAGCTTCAGTTGCTTGCTTATTGATCCTTTGCAACTCACCTCCTTCTTCACTTTGATCCTCTTCAGGTTGCTTTCCTTTCTCAGTATTGCTTTGTTCTCCTGCAGAGGCTTGCTGTGATTCTACATGAACACAAAAAAACACTGTAATCATTGTAAACCTGTAGCCTAATGGACCAGAAACTGCAGTTATAATGCTATTGGCCAATAATGAAAGAATTCTCAGGCATTCAGTAGAGCACAATGCAACTGCAGCCAAGGAGAGATAATATAATTGCTCAGATTGACGCCACATTAAAGACCTTTAGAATAATGCAGAATTGTTGCTCCGTGAATATTAACTGCTAGTAGGCTTATCTCACTGCCCTGAATTTACCTCAGTCAACTCGCTTCAAATAATAGAGGTGAAATCCACAACTTGGTTATTCAAGCGCCCCAGTCATGTACCAGCACAAAATCGTATTGTAGTCCAATCATTGGACAAATACTGTACTTTGGTAAGAATATATCAGTGGAGTTCTCAGAAGAAAATGTCATCAAATTGTGAATTTGAGAAAAGACGAGCTTCATCTCGTCTGAATATGATGGCGACGTGACGGTGCAAACTTCCATTGTACTGGGGTGTCAGGCGAGATATTTACTCAAGTCCTGGAATGGGACTTCAACACACTGCCTGCTGACTCAGAAGCAAGAGTGCTGAATGAGGCAGCTCATACTTCCAGGAATTTTTGAAGTCACAATGTGTAGACTTCAAAACCTGGACTACCAACAATCCTGCTTTTCATTTTCAATAATAGATAAGGCTTTTCAACATAATTATTACCTGCATCGTTGTTTGGACATGTTGTCTTTTCTTGTTTTGCAGTATTGTCAGCAGCAGAGTTACTTTTTGCTCCCTTATCGCCATCATCTGTTTCTTTTGTTTGCTTTGCATCCAACGCTGCACTCAAACAAAGGAAAGAAATTTCAGCCGTAATATTTTCAACACTTTCTGAGACAAGAAACCTCAACCCATTCAGGGAATCTGAATTTTTGCTCCTGAAGTCTTGTGGTGCTGCTGCACCAGAGGGAAAGCAGAAAAGCGAGCCCTAAATATCACCTGAAGAGACAAGACCAGATCCTGTCCTAAATGTCAGGGACAGGTCATCTACATTGGTGCGGCAGGCGTCAGGAAGCTGCAAGGGTGCATGAGCGGCACCCACCCTGACATCGACCTTCAACTTTGAAGTGGCACCATGTCACTCAGAGGATGGAATAGTGAGTGCAGGAAGGACTCACCGATCAGGGGCATTTTTGACATCTTTGCCTCTCAGTTCATTAAGGGATGCAATCTTAAAAGAAAATGGTTGGCCTTTGGGATCAATTAGCTTCTGCTAACTGCAGCGCTCTCCTGCATGTCTCACCTCTAATAAATGATGACATTATTTTATTAGGTCAGATACTTTACCCAACTGATTCTCTTTATTGATCGCAGCTTCAGTTGCTTGCTTATTGATCCTTTGCAACTCATCTCCTTCTTTACTTTGATCCTCTTCAAGTTGCTTTCCTTTCTCAGTATTGCTTTGTTCTCCTGCAGAGGTTTGCTGTGATTCTACATGAACACAAAAAAACACTGTAATCATTGTAAACCTGTAGTCTAATGGGCCAGAAACTGCAGTTATAATGCTATTGGCCAACAATGAAATAATTCACAGGCATTCAGTAGAGCAC
The DNA here is from genome assembly GCF_052327205.1 of Somniosus microcephalus. Lineage (NCBI taxonomy): Eukaryota > Metazoa > Chordata > Chondrichthyes > Squaliformes > Somniosidae > Somniosus > Somniosus microcephalus. The sequence continues at coordinate 57,615,328 of NC_141001.1, read as the reverse complement.
AATGCAACTGCAGCCAAGGAGAGATAATATAATTGCTCAGATTGACGCCACATTAAAGACCTTTAGAATAATGCAGAATTGTTGCTCCCTGTGAATATTAACTGCTAGTAGGCTTATCTCACTGCCCTGAATTTACCTCAGTCAACTCGCTTCAAATAATAGAGGTGAAATCCACAACTTGGTTATTCAAGTGCCCCAGTCATGTACCAGCACAAAATCGTATTGTAGTCCAATCATTGGACAAATACTGTACTTTGGTAAGGATATATCAGTGGAGCTCTCAGAAGAAAATGTCATCAAATTGTGAATTTGAGAAAAGAGGAGCTTCATCTCGTCTGAATATGATGGCGACGTGATGGTGCAAACTTCCATTGTACTGGGGTGTCAGGCGAGATATTTACTCAAGGCCTGGAATGGGACTTCAACACACTACCTGCTGACTCAGAAGCAAGAGTGCTGAATGAGGCAGCTCATACTTCCAGGAATTTTTGAAGTCACAATGTGTAGACTTCAAAACCTGGATGACCAACAATCCTGCTTTTCATTTTCAATAATAGATAAGGCTTTTCAACATAATTATTACCTGCATCGTTGTTTGGACATATTTGGGCCAGTAATTCCGGTCCCAACGCGTGAGTACGGACGGGGTACTCACACGTGGGCCCGTTGGAAGTGCCGGATTTCAGCATGCACAGCGCATGCGCGGGAAACCGGCATTTCCTCCAAGGGGTTCAGAGGTCCAACAAGTACGCGCAGCGTTGAAATTCCTTCTTTTTGACAGGTTTGCCCATGTGTAAGGGCCTGAACTTTTTAGAAATGTAAAAAGGAGATGTAAGGACTTGATTCTTTAAGGTAAGTGGTCTATTATTTAAAATTATAACATTTTTTCCACAGCTTTATTGTTTTTAAGGACTTTACAGTAAGGTAAGTTTATTTTTAGACCCGATTTCTTAAAAAATTATTTTTTTCAAAAATTTGATAAATTGTTTAAAATAGTTTTTTAGGTTATTTATAGTTCATTTAATTAGTGGGATGTTTTTTTAAATTTTATTTAAAGTTTAAGTAGTGTTTTGGGCGCCCATAGTTTTCATGAGTTTGACAGTTCTTACGATCAAACTCATGAATGAAGTTTCCCCTCCCCTGATTGGCTGCCCAGTGCTCACCTGATCCCAGCCGGCACATCGCACTAACTACGCCGCTGGATCAGGCAAGCACAGCGCGCCGACAGCTGAACTGGGCCAGTGACAGGAATTCCAAGCAGTCCCAGGCTTCAGCTGTCGGCGCGCCAAATAAGTGCACATCGGGGGCTTGCACGCGTGGCAAGCCCCCGATCCTAATTTCTGCGCCGTTGTCTTTTCTTGTTTTGCAGTACTGTCAGCAGCAGGGTTACTTTGTGCTCCCTTATCGCCATCATCTGTTTCTTTTGTTTGCTTTGCATCCAACGCTGCACTCAAACAAAGGAAATAAATTTCAGCCGTAATATTTTCACTCAGAGGATGGAATAGTGAGTGCAGGAAGGACTCACCGATCAGGGGCATTTTTGACATCTTTGCCTCTCAGTTCATTAAGGGATGCAATCTTAAAAGAAAATGGTTGGCCTTTGGGATCAATTAGCTTCTGCTAACTGTAACGCTCTCCTGCATGTCTCACCTCTAATAAATGATGACATTATTTTATTAGGTCAGATACTTTACCCAACTGATTCTCTTCTTTATTGATCCCAGCTTCAGTTCCTTGCTTATCGGTCCTTTGCAACTCACCTCCTTCTTCACTTTGATCCACTTCAAGTTGCTTTCCTTTCTCAGTATTGCTTTGTTCTCCTGCAGAGTTTTGCTGTGATTCTACATGAACACAAAAAAACACTGTAATCATTGTAAACCTGTAGTCTAATGGACCAGAAACTGCAGTAATAATGCTATTGGCCAACAATGAAAGAATTCACAGGCATTCAGTAGAGCACAATGCAACTGCAGCCAAGGAGAGATAATATAATTGCTCAGATTGACGCCACATTAAAGACCTTTAGAATAATGCAGAATTGTTGCTCCCTGTGAATATTAACTGCTAGTAGGCTTATCTCACTGCCCTGAATTTACCTCAGTCAACTCGCTTCAAATAATAGAGGTGAAATCCACAACTTGGTTATTCAAGTGCCCCAGTCATGTACCAGCACAAAATCTTATTGTAGTCCAATCATTGGACAAATACTGTACTTTGGTAAGGATATATCAGTGGAGTTCTCAGAAGAAAATGTCATCAAATTGTGAATTTGAGAAAAGTCGAGCTTCATGTCGTCTGAATATGATGGCGACGTGACGGTGCAAACTTCCATTGTACTGGGGTGTCAGGCGAGATATTTACTCAAGTCCTGGAATGGGACTTCAACACACTACCTGCTGACTCAGAAGCAAGAGTGCTGAATGAGGCAGCTCATACTTCCAGGAATTTTTGAAGTCACAATGTGTAGACTTCAAAACCTGGACTACCAACAATCCTGCTTTTCATTTTATAGTAATCTGGGATGAATGTTTAAGTTATCCACCAGATGGAGCCAAATATTAAGGGTTCACATTCACCAGTATTTAAGGTAATGGGTCATGTATTCAATGTCCTGGTACACCAGTTTATACGGTAATGTGGCATTGCATTATGGGTATGATTCAGAGGTTCATCCTCCACCTTGGCTCGTGCACTAAGAAATGTGCTTTGCCTACAGCTTGTAAGAGCTATGTCTCTCTGCTACACCGTGTAAATAAGCAGTTGGGTTTTGTTCCTAATATCTCACTTCTCTCAGTTTCTGACCTTACCACTCGGATATCACACATTGGCGATAAGGATAAACAGATCACAATTTGACGATGAAAAAAAAGAAAAAGAACACTGAATAACGGATCATGGCTGCTACGGTAGGAAAGATCTCTGCTTTTGATGTTCAGACGCAGACCTGGGATGAGTATTGCGAGGTGCTGATGCATTTCTTTGAAGCAAATCATATAAATGATGTCGCAAAAACGAGAGCTATTTTGCTCACTTCCGTGGGAAGTCAGACGTATAGTTTAATGAGAAACTTATGCAGTCCTGCAAAGCCTGGAGACAGATTATTTGCTAACTTAGTGGCCTTGCTGAAGGACCATTTCAATCCCAGACCGAGTGAGATTGTACAGCGTTTCAAATTTAATTCACGGAACAGAAAACCGGAGAGACTGTATTGGATTATGTAGCGGTGTTGAAAAAATTGGCACATGATTGCAATTACGGCAACAACCTGAAAGACATGCTGAGAGATAGGCTTGTTTGCGGGATAATGGATGATCGAATGCAGCGGAGATTATTGTCTGAGACTGGGCTTACGTATGAAAAAGCGTTGGAACTTGCTCAAGCCATAGAGACAGCGAACCGAGATGTAAAAGAAATACAAGGTTCAGACTGGGCTACTACAAAGCAAGTTGCAGGTCAGGTTGTGCACAAGTTAAACATGCGTCAGAAACCACAACGTGTGCATGTAAAGGCATGTTATAGATGCAATGGCGCTCACCTGGCGAGGGAATGCAGGTTTCTGGAGGAAAAGTGCCACAAGTGTGGGAGAAAAGGACATATAAAACGTGCATGCAGGGCAAAAGCAACCGTGGAGAAATACAAACCAAAAGGGGGAGGAAAGCAAAACCTAGGAAGAGAAGTGAAAAAACAGGGAGCACATCACATCAGCGGAGAAGCTGAGAAAGAAGACGACATTTTCATAATGCATAGTATGGTAGAGTACATTCCAAAAGTGGATCCTATCACTTTGCAACTGACAGTAAATGACTCTAAGGTCAACTTTGAAGTGGATACAGGATGCGGCGTAACCATAATGAACAGGGAGGAGTACTCAAAATTGTGGAACCGTGCAAAAGTTCCAGAGTTAAAGCCTTGCTCTATGCAGCTTTAAACATATACCGGTGAACGAGTGGCGACATTGGGTACAGCTACTGTAACTGTGCAACACAGGGACACCGTGGAACAGCTACCTATAGTTGTAGTATCGGGTTCTGGACCAAACTTGTTAGGTCGGGGCTGGATACAAGAACTTAAATTAGATTGGGGAGCAATAAACCAAATAGAGGGAGGCAAACAGTTGTCTTTGCAAGAAGTGTTGATTGAACATGAGAACGTGTTCAAGGAAGAACTTGGCACATTTGATGGCCCCCCAGCTAAGATTTATGTAGACAAGGAGGCACTGCCAAGGTTTTTTAAACAACGACCTGTGCCGTATGCCATGAAACCGAAGGTAGAGGTTGAGCTTGACCGTCTTTTGAGAGAGAACATACTGGAACCTGTGAAATGTTCAGAATGGGCAGCTCCCATTGTACCTGTTTTAAAACCAGACAATTCGGTAAGACTCTGTGGAGATTATAAATTGACAGTAAATAGGGTGTCTAAACTAGAACAGTATCCTATTCCCAAAACGGAGGATCTCTTTGCAAACCTGGCTGGAGGGAAGAAATTCACGAAGCTGGATATGAGTCATGCATACTTGCAGATTACACTAGATGAGGAATCCAAGAAGTATGTAACCATAAATACACACAAGGGTTTGTTTACCTATAACCACTTACCATTCGGTGTCTCATCTAGTCCAGCTATTTTCCAGAGGACTATCGAGGGTGCACTGCAAGGGATTCCACATGTTTCAATCTCTCTGGATGACATTCTGGTGATGGGAAGAACCGACCAGGAGCATCTGAGCACTCTGAGAGAGGTACTACAAAGATTGGATAAGGCTGGGTTACGGCTCAAGAGGAGTAAGTGCACTTTCCTGGGGAATGAGGCCATGTTCCTGGGACACAGAGTGGACGCCACTGGGCTCCATCCAATCAAAGAGAAGGTACAAGCACTGCAGGAGGCCCCAGCTCCTACCAATGTGACTGAGTTAAAAGCTTACCTGGGACTGCTAAACTATTATAACAGATTTTTACCAAGCTTGGCAACAGTGTTAGCACCTCTTCACAAACTTCTGTGCAAGGAGACACAGTGGCAGTAGGAAGAGGAACAGAGGGTTTCATTTGAACAGTCCGAGAAACTGATGCTGTCCTCGGATGTGCTGGTTCACTACAATGCAGAGAAAGACATCATTCTCTCTTGTGATGCTTCACCTTACGGGGTGGGGGCGGTTCTTTCACACAGCTTGGAAGATGGAACAGAAAGACCAATAGGGTTTATGTCTCGAACTCTGACACCAGCGGAAAAAAACTATTCCCAGTTAGATAAAGAGGGGTTACCAGTAATGTTTGGGTTACAGAGGTTTCACAAGTACATATTTGGCAGGAAATTCACCATATGCACCGATCATAAACCTCTTCTATCTCTTTTTAATGAAATGAAAGCAGTACCACAGATGGTGTCACCCCGGATCCAGAGGTGGGCAGTGACGTTGAGGGCATATGAGTATGTCATCGTTTACAAGGTGGGCAAGTACCATGGGAACGCAGATGCCTTGAGCCGTCTTCCACTGCCAGGTACACCTATCCGTGCAGCTCTAGAGGACAGAGTTTTGATGTTGGAGGACACAGACACGGCAATTGTGACTGCAGAACAAGTAAGGACATGGACCGGTAAAGATCCAGTACTGTCTAGAGTCCGAGAATATGTGATGAGGGGTTGGCCACAGCATCCGGAAGGGACTGATTTCATACCTTACAGTGTCAGGAAGACAGAGCTGAGTGTGCAGGATGGTTGTGTGTTGTGGGGAGCACGAGTGATTATTCCACAGCCAGCACGACAGTCTATCCTAGGGCAACTACATCAGTGTCATCCTGGAGTTTCGCGTATGAAATCCTTGGCAAGGAGTTACTTGTGGTGGTCAAAGCTAGATGAGCAGATAGAAAATCTAGTCAAGACATGCAGCACTTGTCAAGTACACAGGAAGGCACCAGCAGCGGCTCCTCTCCACCCCTGGGAGTGGCCGGATAAAGCATGGAGAAGATTACATGTAGATTATGCGGGTCCATTCATGGGAAAGATGTTCCTCATAATCATTGATGCCCATTCCAAATGGATGGATGTTTATCCTGTAAATTCTGCTCCATCTACTGTTACTATAGACTGCCTGCATCGGAGTTTTAGTAATCAAGGGCTACCGGAGATCGTAGTAAGTGACAATGCCACATGTTTTGTGAGTTCCGAAACAAAAGAGTTCAGGAGAAACAATGGCATAGTGCACGTGACCTCAGCTCCATATCATCCATCTTCAAATGGACTTGCGGAGAGAGCCGTACAAACATTTAAGGAGATGATGAAAAAAAGTGCGGAAGGGAGTTTGGCAGCCAAGGTGTCACGAGTTCTGTTCAGCTACAGAATAACACCTCAATCTACCACAGGACTCTCTCCTGCTGAGCTGTTGTTAGGACGTCGACTACGCTCCACTCTTGACCTGGTTCACCCAGATCTACAAAGGAAGGTGGAAAACCGACAAATCAAACAAAAGGAGAACCATGACAGAAGGACAGAGAGCCGCAGTTTTGGAGAAGGAGATGCGGTCCTTACCAGGAATTTCGGTTATGGTCCAAAATGGATTCCTGGCATCATAGACTCAATGACCGGTCCAGTATCATATACGGTCATGGTGGGAACTAGTCAGGTAGTACGCAGACATGTAGATCAGATACTGACCAGACCAGGGGAAATTTAAATGGAGGTTCCAGAGGAGATGTCGGAGGACAAGTGGGCCCCCAGTTATCCAAATGCATCGGTGATACCACCACCACGAGCAGAGCCAGTTCCACCTGGACCCCTTCGTCAAGAGGAAACCATCGTAGCAGAGTCAGATACTCTGAGTACTGCTCAGGAGCAGCAGATGGCTCTACCACAACCAAGCAGGGACTTGACTGTAAGACGTTCACCAAGGACTCACAAGCCGCCAGAGAGATTGATAACGACCTGCTAGATTCGTACAGTATGGACTATCGTTAAAGGAGTTTCCTTATGGGACTTTTTAAGAATGTTGTTAAGAAATTAAGGTTCAACTTAAGAGGGGAGGGATATAGTAATCTGGGATGTAATGTTTAAGTTATCCACCAGATGGAGCCAAATATTAAGGGTACACATTAACCAGTATTTAAGGTAATGCATCATGTATTCAATGTCCTGGTACACCAGTTTATATGGTAATGTGGCATTGCATTATGGGTGTGACTCAGAGGTTCATCCTCCATCTTGGCTCGTGCTGTAAGAAATGTGCTTTGCCTACAGCTTGTAAGAGCTATGTCTCTCAGCTACACCGTGTAAATAAACAGTTGGGTTTTGTTCCTAATATCTCGCTTCTCCCAGTTTCTGACCTTACCACTCAGATATCACACATTTTCAATAATAGATAAGGCTTTTCAATGTAATTATTACCTGCATCGTTGTTTGGACATGTTGTCTTTTCTTGTTTTGCAGTATTGTCAGCAGCAAGGTTACTTTGTGCTCCCTTATCGCCATCATCTGTTTCTTTTGCTTGCTTTGCATTCAACGCTGCACACAAACAAAGGAAAGAAATTTCAGCTGTAATATTTTCAATGCTTTCTCAGATAAGAAACCTCAACCCATTCAGAGAATCTGAATTTTTGCTCCTGAAGTCCTGTGGTGCTGCTGCACCAGAGGGAAAGCAGAAAAGCGAACCCTAAATATCACCTGAACAGACAAGACCAGATCCTGTCCTAAATGTCAGGGACAGGTCAACTACATTGGTGGGGCAGGCCTCAGGAAACTACTAGGGTGCATGAGCGGCACCCACCCTGACATCGACCCTCACCTTTGAAGTGGCACCATGTCACTCAGAGGATGGAATAGTGAGTGCAGGAAGGACTCACCGATCAGGGGCATTTTTGACATCTTTGCCTCTCAGTTCATTAAGGGATGCAATCTTAAAAGAAAATGGTTGGCCTTTGGGATCAACTAGCTTCTGCATGTCTCACCTCTAATAAATGATGACATTATTTTATTAGCTCAGATACTTTACCCAACTGATTCTCTTCTTTATTGATCCCGGCTTCAGTTGCTTGCTTATTGATCCTTTGCAACTCACCTCCTTCTTCACTTTGATCCTCTTCAAGTTGCTTTCCTTTCTCAGTATTGCTTTGTTCTCCTGCGGAGGTTTCCTGTGATTCTACATGAACACAAAAAAACACTGTAATCATTGTAAACCTGTAGTCTAATGGACCAGAAACTGCAGTTATAATGCTATTGGCCAATAATGAAAGAATTCACAGGCATTCAGTAGAGTACAATGCAACTGCAGCCAAGGAGAGATAATATAATTGCTCAGATTGACACCACATTAAAGACCTTTAGAATAATGCAGAATTGTTGCTCCCTGTGAATATTAACTGCTAGTAGGCTTATCTCACTGCCCTGAATTTACCTCCGTCAACTCGCTTCAAATAATAGAGGTGAAACATAGAAACGTAGAAGATAGGAGCAGGAGTAGGCCATTCGGCCCTTCGAGCCTGCTCCACCATTCAATGAGATCATGGCTGATCATCCAAATTCAGTACCCTGTCCCTGCCTTCTCCCGATATCCCTTGATCCCTTTAGCCTTAAGAAATATATCCAACTCTTTCTTGAATATATTTAATGAACTGGCCTCCACCGCCCTCTGTGGCAGAGAACCACAGGTTCACCACTCTCTGGGTGAAGAAATTCCTCCTCATTTCAGTCCTAAATGTCCTACCCCTTATCCTTAGACTATGACCCCTGGTTCTGGACTCCCCAACCATCGGGAACATCCTTCCAGCATCTAGTCTGTCCAGGCCTGACAGAATTTTACAGGTTTCGATGAGATCCCCTCACAATCTTCTAAACTCCAGTGAGTATAAGCCCAATAGACACAATCTCTCCTCATACATCATTCCTGCCATCCCAGGTATCAGCCTGGTGAATCTTCGCTGCACTCCTTCCTTGGCAAGAACGTCCTTCCTCAGATAAGGCGACCAAAACTGCACACAATACTCAAGGTGCGGTCTCACCAAGGCCCTGTACAACTGTAGCAAGACATCATTGTTCCTGTACTCGAACCCTCTTGCTACGAAGGCCAACATACCATTTGCCTTCTTAACCGCCTGCTGCACCTGCATGCTTACCTTCAGCGATTGGTGCACAAGAGCACCCAGGTCTCTTTGCACTTCCCCTTCTCCCAATCTATTGCCATTCAAATAATAATCTGCCTTCCTGTTTTTGCCACCAAAGTGGATAACCTCACATTTATCCACATTATAGTGCATTTGCCATGTTTCTGCCCAATCACCTAACCTGTCCAAATCGTACTGGAGTTTCATGACATCCTCCTCACAGCATACCCTCCCACCCAGCTTTGTGTCATCTGCAAATTTGGAGATATTACATCCAATTCCCTCGTCCAGATCATTAATATATATTGTGAACAGCTGGGGTCCTAGGACCGATCCTTGTGGTACCCCACTAGTCACTGCCTGCCACTCGGAAAAAGACCCGTTTATTCCAACTCTTTGCTTTCTGTCCGCCAACCAGTTCTCTATCCAAGTCAATGCCTTGCCCCCAATCCCATGTGCCTTAATTTTGCATGCTAATCTCTTATGCGGGACCTTATCGAAAGCCTTCTGAAAGTCCAAATACACCACATCCACTGGTTCTCCCTTATCTATTTTACCAGTTACATCCTCAAAAAATTCCAGCAGATTAGTCAAGCACGATTTACCTTTTGTAAATCCATGTTGACTTTGTCCGATCCTGTCACTGTTTTCCAAGTGCTCTGCTATTACATCTTTTATAATGGACTCTAGCATTTTCCCCACTACCGATGTCAGGCTTACCGGTCTATAATTCCCCGCTTTTTCTCTGCCACCTTTTTTGAATAGTGGGGTAACATTAGCTACCCTCCAATCCATGGGTACTGTTCCAGAGTCTATTGAGTTCTGGAAGATGACCAGCAATGCATCAATATTTCTAGGGCCAGTTCCTTAAGTACCCTGGGATGTAGATTATCAGGCCCTGGGGATTTATCGGCCATCAGTCCCATCAATTTTCCTAACACCATTTCCCTACAAATACTGATTTCTTTCAGTTCCACCCTTCCATCAGACCCTATGTTCCTTGCTATTTCTGGGAGGTTATTTTTGTCCTCCTTTGTGAAGACAGAACCAAAATATGTATTTAGTTGGTCTGCCATTTCTTTGTTCCCCATTATAAATCCACAACTTTGTTATTCAAGTGCCCCAGTCATGTACCAGCACAAAATCGTATTGTCGTCCAATCATTGGACAAATACTGTACTTTGGTAAGGATATATCAGTGGAGTTCTCAGAAGAAAATGTCATCAAATTGTGAATTTGAGAAAAGAGGAGCTTCATCTCGTCTGAATATGATGGCGACGTGACGGTGCAAACTTCCATTGTACTGGGGTGTCAGGCGAGATATTTACTCAAGTCCTGGAATGGGACTTCAACACACTACCTGCTGATTCAGAAGCAAGAGTGCTGAATGATGCAGCTAATACTTCCAGGAATTTTTGAAGTCACAATGTGTAGACTTCAAAACCTGGACTACAAACAATTCTACATTTGATTTTCAATAATAGATAAGGCTTTTCAACATAATTATTGCCTGCATCATTGTTTGGACATGTTGTCTTTTCTTGTTTTGCAGTATTTTCAGCAGTAGGGTTACTTTGTGCTCCCTTGTCGCTATCGTCTGTTTCTTTTGTTTGCTTTGCATTCAACGCTGCACTCAAACAAAGGAAAGAAATTTCAGCTCTAATATTTTCAACGCTTTCTGAGACAAGTAACCTCAACCCATTCAGACAATCTGAATTTTTGCTCCTGAAGTCCTGTAGTGCTACTACACCAGAGGGAAAGCAGAAAAGCGAACCTTAAATATCACCTGAACAGACAAGACCAGATCCTGTCCTAAATGCCAGGCACAGGCCATCTACATTGGTGGGCCAGCCCACTGGAAGCTGCAAGGGTGCATGAGCGGCACCCACCCTGACATCGACCCTCAACTTTGAAGTGGCCCTTGTCACTCAGAGGATGGAATAGTGAGTGCAGGAAGGACCCACCGATCAGGAGCATTTTTAACATCATTGCCTCTCAGTTCATTAAGGGATGCAATCTTAAAAGAAAATGGTTGGCCTTTGGGATCAATTAGCTTCTGCTAACTGTAATGCTCTCCTGCATGTCTCACCTCCAATAGATGATGACATTATTTTATTAGGTCAGATGCTTTACCCAACTGATTCTCTTCTTTATTGATCCCAGCTTCAGTTCCTTGCTTATTGATCCTTTGCAACTCACTTCCTTCTTCACTTTGATCCTCTTCAACTTGCTTTCTTTTCTCAGTATTGCTTTGTTCTCCTGCAGAGGTTTGCTGTGATTCTACATGTACACAAAAAAACACTGTAAACATTGTAAACCCGTAGTCTAATGGACCAGAAACTGCAGTTGTAATGCTATTGGCTAATAATGAAAGAATTCACAGGCATTCAGTTGGGCACAATGCAAATGCAGCCAAGGAGAAATAATATAATTGCTCAGATTGACGCCACATTAATGACCTTTAGAATAATGCAGAATTGTTGCTCCCTGTGAATATTAACTGCTAGTAGGCTTATCTCGCTGCCCTGAATTAACCTCCGTCAACTCGCTTCAAATAACAGAGGTGAAATCGACAACTTGGTTATTCAAGTGCCCCAGTCATGTACCAGCACAAAATCATATTGTGGTCCAATCATTGGACAAATACTGTACTTTGGTAAGGATATATCAGTGGAGTTCTCAGAAGAAAATGTCATCAATTTGTGAATTTGAGAAAAGAGGAGCTTCATCTCGTCTGAATATGATGGCGACATGACGGTGCAAACTTCCATTGTACTGGGGTGTCAGGCAAGATATTTACTCAAGTCCTGGAATGGGACTTCAACACACTACCTGCTGACTCAGAAGCAAGAGTGCTGAATGAGGCAGCTCATACTTGCAGGCATTTTTGAAGTCACAATGTGCAGACTTCAAAACCTGGACTACAAACAATTCTGCTTTTCATTTTCAATAATAGATAAGGCTCTTCAACATCATTATTGCCTGCATCATTGGTTGGACATTTTGGCCTAGAAATTGGGCATAGCCCCGCTTGGGACGTTAGAATTGGCGGAGCGCAAATTTTATAGCCAGACGCAACTTATCGACACCTCGTGCGATATTGGGTTGCAGCGCCCCAAAGGCGATTGAGGCGCGAGTTCAGGCGTTACATGGAGCACATTAGGCGCTAACATGCCGGTGCAACCCAATATCGGGGCGTCCAGCCATAGCACAGGTGCTCTCAATTACCCATGACCACGAGACTTCCAGGCACCAGCCAGCTCTTAAAGGGGTGGGTCAGGCAGCTCCAGCATCCACACTCTGTGCCTTGTAGGCCTGCAAATCGGCGCAGGCCCTTCTCTGGCGCAAAAAACTTGGAGCATATGGAGAGGATGAGGCAGAGAGAAGAGTGCTTCACCAATGAGCCTCTGGAGGAATTGGTGGCCGCAGTGGAGCGCCGGCGAGATGTCCTCTACCCCGACAATGGCAGGAGGCCTAATCATAAGGACTACCGACGAGCTTGGAGGGATGTTTCTCAGAGGGTCAACTCCAGCAGCATGGCGACCAAGAGCCCTGTGCAGTGCAGGAAGAAATTCAACGACCTCACTCGGGTCGTGAGGGTGAGTGGAGTTAATGCCAAGTTATGCCTCCCTCCATTAGCACCTGACTTTATGGCTACAGGGTGCGCTATGCCCCACTGGCCATCTGTCAGCAAGCACCCATGGTCCTTTCTGGTCACACACATGCACATTTGACTCAGGGCATCATGTAAGGGCTGTTCCTCCATGGGGGGCATGAGATGATAACCCAGGGCATCATGTAAGGGCTGTTCCACCATGGGGGGCATGAGATGATAACCCAGGGCATCATGTAAGGGCTGTTCCACCATGGGGGGCATGAGATGATAACCCAGGGCATCATGTAAGGGCTGTTCCACCATGGGGGGCATGAGATGATAACCCAGGGCATCATGTAAGGGCTGTTCCACCATTGGGGGCATGAGATGATAATTCAGGGCATCGTGTAACATCACTTCCCGTCCTTTGCCCTGCAGGCCAAGCTGGTGAGAAACCGCAAGGAACAGCTTCGCACCGGAGGAGGCCGTCCTCAACTGGAGCCTCTGATGGATCTCGAGGAGAGAGTCCACCAGATTGTGGGAGGACGTCTGAGTGGTCCTGTCACCACTGCAGCTGCCGACCCCATTGTCCACAGCGATGGTAAGGTTCTCTACTAATACAGCTGTCACCTTCCAGTTGTTTCCCCCGCCAGCATGTTTTCTCAATGTGGAGCCATGTCATAGCATTGCCTCACTGTTGCATCCCTTGCTGCCAAACTGTCCTTTTGCTAAAGCCACTCTTCAACCTCCCTGCTTTCAGATGCTGCATCACCAGCTTGGGAGCCGGCCCCTCAAGCTGCCAGTGCCAGTGCCTCTGGAGGCAACGACCAGGAGGAAGCCGGACCATCCGTGCCAGCCTCAGGGGAGCCACCACATCTGGAGACTGGGGATAGTAGTTCCCTTGAGGGGAGGGGGGTGGTTCTGATGAGGAGCCAGTTGCAGGAACCAGCGGCCTGCAGCAACGCGCGGGGGGTAGGGATGCTCGGGGGCCGTCTCCCTGGAGGGCGAGGCAGGCCACCATGACTGCTGCACAGAGTGCAGAGGAGGTGCGTAGCCTTGCCGAGATGAGCGCCCAGGCCCGGCTCAGGCACACTGAGCTGATGGCTGCAGTGGGGAGGATGCCTGAGTCGATCGACACACTGGCAAAGAGTGTGCTGGACTTTGGGGCAGCAATGGAAAGGACTGTCCAGGGCTTCGGCCCAGCAATGGAAAGGTCTGTCCAGGGCTTTGGCCCAGCAATGGAAAGGTCTGTCCAGGACTTGTCCGAGGCAGTGGAAAGGTCTGTCCGGGGCTTGTCCGAGGCAGTGGAAAGGTCTGTCCAGGGCTTGTCCGAGGCAGTGGAAAGGACTGTTCCGGCCTTGTCCGAGGCAGTGGAAAGGAGTGTTCCGGCCTTGTCCGAAGCAGTGGAAAGGACTGTCCATGGCTTTTCCGAAGCACTGGCACCTGCCACGCAGGTCCTCACTGCTGCCACGCAGTCACTTGCTGGCCTCGTCCACACGCAAATTGAGGCCACGCGAACACTCTCTGCTGCCACCCTAGCTGCATCAGGCAGGATCACCCCAGGCCCTTGCAGCACCACAGCAGGCCATGAATCTGTGGTGCAGTCGATTGTGGCGTATGATCCTGTGCGGCCCCGTCAGAGTGCTAGTGTTTCGGCCAGCCACGGTGCAGGTGTCCTCTCTCTGCATGTGAGCAGTCCTGATGCCACCGCTGGCACGTCAGCAGAGCAGCTGCCACCACCTGCGCGGCAGACTGCTAGCAGACATGCCCAGTTGGAGCAGCCTGCTTGCAGGACCTCCAAGCCCAGAGGTCATCCAGGCCGTCCCTCAGGGGCTTAAGCGCTTCCAGACACTCAGCAGGCGTCCCCCAGCCTTGACGCAGCCACTGGGGTCCAATTACGGAGGAGCTGCAGGGAGGGAAGGGGCCGACCTCGTAAGAGGAGTCAGTCTCCATCAAGGGGTCACCAGTAGAGGGAGGTGCTAAGACACCTCTTTTTCCCGATTTAAGGCCGTCCACACCTGCTGTGTTTGTTTGTTATGGTTTGGTTAGTTTCGCCGCGTTGCCAGACAGTTATCTGTTAGTTTGTTAGTTATGATTTCTGTTACCATTACGTTGTCATGCTGGAAGGAAGCACTTGTTTGAAAATAAAGAAAACTTTTTATTTACAATCGAGCTGTACACTATTTACAATCATCGAGGCCTTCATAGGCTTACAGTGAACCGGAGGGCGCTGTTCGATTCACAGCCACCATTCCGTCCAAGGGGCCTAGAACCGAGTCCTTATGAGCCTCTGACGAACGGCCCTTCCAGTTTCTGGAGCCCTCCCATCTTCCTCTTCCTCCTCCTCCTCCTGATCCTCCTCGCCCGCATGCTCCTCCTCCTCCTCCTCCTCCTCGTCCGCCTGCTCTGCTGGACCTTGAGGGTCGGCTGGCATTGGCTGGGTGCATCGAATGGCCAGGTTGTGGAGCATGCAGCAGACAACAACGATGCACGTCACATGCTCCGGCAAGTACTGTAGGGCGCCCCCCGAATGGTCTAGACAATGGAAACGCTGCTTCAGCACACCAATTGTATGCTCCACAATGTTCCTGGTGGCCTGATGGGTGTTATTGTAATGCTCTTCTGCCGGGGTGCTGGGCAAACGGAGCGGGGTCATGAGCCATGGGCAGAGAGGATAGCCCTTGTCGCCCAGAAGCCAGCCTCGTGGGTGAGCCGGGGCCTCAAAAAGGTCAGCCACTGAGGTCTGCCGCAGGATGAACGCGTCATGGCTGCTGCCAGGGAATTGTGCGTTCACCACCATGATCATCTGCTGGTGATCACAGACCAGCTGCACATTAAGGGAGTGGAACCCCTTTCGGTTATGGAACTCCTCCGGATTCTGTAATGGCGCCCGCAAAGCCATGTGTGTGCAATCAATGGCCCACTGCACCATGGGGAAGTCCGCAATAGCCGCGAAGCCCTGTGCGCGCTCCCCCTGCTTCTCCAGGGTCACAGGGAAGGTGATTAATTCGTGCCTCCTTTTGTAGAGGGCAGCTGTCACTTGCCGGATGCAGCAATGCACCGCAAATTGAGAGATATTTGATATGTCCCCAGCTGCTGCCTGAAACGATCCGCTGGCGTAAAAGTTGAGCGCAACAGTGACTTTCACGGCCACCGACAGAGGTCCTGCACCGTATCCGCGGCTGCAGATCCCCAGCAAGCAGGTGGCACAGCTCAGTGACAACATCCTTACCAAATCTGAGCCTTCGCAGACAATGCTCCTCCGACATGGTAAGGTAGGAGACCTGTTGCCTGAAAACCCTGACAGCGTATGGTCGGATTTGGCGACGTCCATTGGCCCTCCTCCTTCTGGCCAATCCCGGCCCTCTCTCCCTCCGTCTCTGTGCCCTTGCCAGTTGTTCAGCCAGGATGACGTTCCCCTCCAAAGCAGCTCCCATTATTCTGGCCGATGAGTAAGACGCAGTCAGCTTTCTGGATCCAACTGTTCCGGACAGGGCTGAAGGTCCCAAGGCTCCTCTGGCTCAATAAGAACAAGTCTGTGTAACTGAAGGTCTGCAACTCTCTCCAGCAGCGAGCAGTATGGCCAGGCCAAATGGCTGCTGCTTTTATACTAGTGCTGTCCCCTTTAAAGAGCACCCCCCCCGAGTCCGAGAAGGACCTGGTAACGTTCCATCCAACTGTCACTAATAGCGCCAGGCGGAACGGAGGGGGTCGCCACTGAATTTCCGGTACGGGGCATCAAAAAGGCGTTGCACAATGAAATGACGTCATTATCTGGCTGCGGAGCGGGCGCAAAGACTTAGCACTGGCGCTAACAGGCTACTCAATATGGCAGGATGCGCTAGGATCACTGCACACGTCCGAAAATTGGGTAACGACCCAAATCTCGGGCTCTTTAGGTGCTAATTGCTGGCGCAACCAACCAAATTTCTAGGCCTTTATCTTTTCTTGTTTCGCAGTATTGTCAGCAGCAGGGTTACTTTGTGCTCCCTTATCGCCATCATCTGCTTCTTTTGTTTGCTTTGCATCCAACGCTGCACTCAAAAAAAGGAAAGAAATTTCAGCCGTAATATTTTCAACGCTTTCTGAGACAAGATACCTCAACCCATTCAGACAATCTGAATTTTTGCTCCTGAAGTCCTGTGGTGCTGCTGCACCAGAGGGAAAGCAGAAAAGCGAACCCTAAATATCACCTGAACAGACAAGACCAGATCCTGTCGCATCCATGAGGCGCTGTGGGCCATCAGCAGCAGCAGAATTGTATTCAACCACAATCTGTAACCTCATGGTCTGGCATATCCCTCACTCTACCATTACCATCAAGCCGGGAGATCAATACTGGTTTAACGAAGAGTGCAGGAGAGCATGCCGGGAACAGCACCAGGCATACCGAAATATGAGGTGTCAACCTGGTGAGGCTACAACACAGGACTACTTGCATGCCAAACAACGGAAGCAACATGCGATAGACAGAGCTAAGCGATCTCACAACCATCGGATCAAATCAAAGCTCTGCAGTCCTGCCACATCCAGTCGTGAGTGGTGGTGGACAATTAAACAGTTAACAGGAGGAGGAGGCTCCAAAAATATCCCCATCCTCAATGATGGTGGAGCCCAGCACGTGAGTGCAAAAGACAAGGCTGAAGCATTTGCAACTATCTTCAGCCAGAAGTGCCAAGTGGATGATCCATC
Source organism: Somniosus microcephalus (assembly GCF_052327205.1). Lineage (NCBI taxonomy): Eukaryota > Metazoa > Chordata > Chondrichthyes > Squaliformes > Somniosidae > Somniosus > Somniosus microcephalus. Next base: position 57,597,955 of record NC_141001.1, on the reverse strand, counting down.
TCGGCCTCCTCCTGAGGTCCCCAGCATCACAGATGCCAGTCTTCAGCCCATTCAATTCACTCCACGTGATGTCAAGAAACGGCTGAAGACACTGGATACTGCAAAGGCTATGGGCCCTGATAACATTCCGGCAAGAGTACTGAAGACTTGTGCTCCAGAACTAGCTGCGCCCCTAGCCAAGCTGTTCCAGTACAGCTACAACACTGGCATCTACCCGGCAATGTGGAAAATTGCCCAAGTATGTCCTGTCTACAAAAAGCAGGACAAATCCGACCCGGCCAATTACCGTCCCATCAGTTTACTCTCAATCATCAGCAAAGTGATGGAAGGTGTCGTCGACAGTGCTATCAAGCGGCACTTACTCAGCAATAACCTGCTAACTGACGCCCAGTTTGGGTTCCGCCAAGGCCACTCAGCTCCTAACCTCATTACAGCCTTGGTCCAAACATGGACAAAAGAGCTGAACTCAAGAGGTGAGGTGAGAGTGACTGCCCTTGACATCAAGGCAGCATTTGATCGAGTGTGGCATCAAGGAGCCCTAGCAAAACTGAAGTCAATGGGAATCAGGGGGAAAACTCTCCATTGGTTGGAATCATACCTAGCACAAAGGAAGTTGGCTGTGGTTGTTGGAGGTCATTCATCTCAATCACATGACATCACTGCAGGAGTTCCTCAGGGCAGTGTCCTAGGCCCAACCATCTTCAACTGTTTCATCAATGACCTTCCCTCCATCATAAGGTCAGAAGTGGGGATGTTCGCTGATGATTGCACACTGTTCAGCACCATTCGAGACTCATCAGATACTGACGCAGTCCGTGTCCATATGCAGCAAGACCTGGACAACATTCAGACTTGGGCTGACAAGTGGCAAGTAACATTCGCACCACACAAGTGCCAGGCAATGACCATCTCCAACAAGCGAGACTCTAACCATCTCCACTTGACAGTCAATGGTATTTCCATCGCTGAATCCCCCACTATCAACATCCTGGGGGTTACCATTGATCAGAAACTGAACTGGACCAGCCATATAAATACTGTGGCTACAAGAGCAGGCCAGAGGCTGGGAATTCTGCGGCGAGTGTCTCACCTCCTGACTCCCCAAAGCCTTTCCACCATCTACAAGGCACAAGTCAGGAGTGTGATGGAATACTCTCCACTTGCCTGGATGAGTGCAGCTCCAACAACACTCAAGAAGCTCGACACCATTCAGGATAAAGCAGCCCGCTTGATTGGCACTCCATCCACCACCTTCAACATTCACTCCCTCCACCACCGGCGCACTGTGGCTGCAGTGTGTACCATCTACAAGATGCACTGCAGCAACTCGCCAAAGCTCCTTCAACAGCACCTTCCAAACCCGCGACCTCTACCACTTAGAAGGACAAGGGCAGCAGACGCATGGGAACATCACCACCTACAAGTTCCCCTCCAAGCCACACACCATCCTGACTTGGACCTGTATCGCCGTTCCTTCACTGTCGCTGGGCCAAAATCCTGGAACTCCCTTACTAACAGCATTGTGGGTGTACCTACACCATATGGACTGCAGCGGTTCAAGAAGGCGGCTTACCACCATCATCTCAAGGGCAATTAGGGATGGGCACTAAATGCAGGCCTAGCCAGCGACGCCCACATCCCATCAATGAATAAAAAATAAAAAAATTAAAAAAATGTCAGGCACAGTTGATCTACATTGGTGGGGCAGGCCTCAGGAAGCTGCAAGGGTGCATGAGCGGCACCCACCCTGACATCGACCCTCAACTTTAAAGTGGCACCATGTCACTCAGAGGCTGGAATAGTGAGTGCAGGAAGGACTCACCGATCAGGGGTATTTTTGACATCTTTGCCTCTCAGTTCATTAAGGGATGCAATCTTAAAAGAAAATGGTTGGCCTTTGGGATCAATTAGCTTCTGCTAACTGTAACACTCTCCTGCATGTCTCACCTCTAATAAATGATGACATTATTTTATTAGGTCAGATACTTTACCCAACTGATCCTCTTCTTTCTTGATCCCAGCTTCAGTTCCTTGCTTATTGATCCTTTGCAACTCACCTCCTTCTTCACTTTGATCCTCTTCAAGTTGCTTTCCTTTCTCAGTATTGCTTTGTTCTCCTGCGGCGGTTTGCTGTGATTCTACATGAACACAAAAAAACACTGTAATCATTGTAAACCTGTAGTCTAATGGACCAGAAACTGCAGTTATAATGCTATTGGCCAATAATGAAAGAATTCACAGGCATTCAGTTGGGCACAATGCAACTGCAGCCAAGGAGAGATAATATAATTGCTCAGATTGACGCCACATTAAAGACCTTTAGAATAATGCAGAATTGTTGCTCACTGTGAATATTAACTGCTAGTAGGCTTATCTCACTGCCCTGAATTTATCGCAGTCAACTCGCTTCAAATAATAGAGGTGAAATCCACAACTTGGTTATTCAAGTGCCCTAGTCATGTACCAGCACAAAATCTTATTTTGGTCCAATCATTGGATAAATACTGTACATTGGTAAGGATATATCAGTGGAGTTCTCAGAAGAAAATGTCATCAATTAGTGAATTTGAGAAAAGAGGAGCTTCATCTCGTCTGAATATGATGGCGACATGACGGTGCAAACTTCCATCGTACTGGGGTGTCAAGCGAGATATTTGCTCAAGTCCTGGAATGGGACTTCAACACACTACCTGCTGACTCAGAAGCAAGGGTGCTGAATGATGCAGCTAATACTTCTAGGAATTTTTGAAGTCACAATGTGTAGACTTCAAAACCTGGACTACAAACAATTCTGCTTTTCATTTTCAATAATAGATAAGGCGTTTCAACATAATTATTGCCTGCATCGTTGGTTGGACATTTTGGGCTAAAAATTCAGTGACGCCGCTCGAGGTGCCCCGCGTCCCTCTTGGGGCGCTGAAACTGAATATCGCAGCGCAACACGCTGTGGCACGGCGCGCTGCAGTACTGCAGGCCTTCCTCCCCTTCTTAAGGGGGAGGGGCCTGCACCAGCGCGATCACCGATCGTGAGTGCCGGCAAAAGAGCCCGGCACCGAGGAGAAGTGCCGGGCTCTCGGGACACAGCCGGCATTGCCCGGGGTGGGGGAATCAGGAGGCCGGGGTGGGCGGCGCGAGGAGGTGCTGGCAGGCGGCAACCAAAAAAAATGGCCGCCCCGCACCTCTACCATAATTTGCGCCACTACCGCCACAGGTAGGCCCCGTGAACCAGTCGCGATTTGCGGCCATCGCTACAGGGGGGGGGCGTGACTCAATCTCACATTCGGGGCAGTAGCGGGGCGCTGTGCACACCGATGACGTAATCGGTGGCGGCGCTGCGCAACAGGCTAACGCTGCCATTAGAGCCCCGCTAAATTTCGCGGGAGGCGTGACCAGTGGCGCTAAAGCCACTGAGTGCCCTCTCTAGGCGCTAACTGGTGACGCAGCACACCGAATTTCTAGGCCCTTATCTTTTCTTGTTTCGCAGTATTGTCAGCAGCAGAGTTACTTTGTGCTCCCTTGTCGCCATCATCTGTTTCTTTTGCTTGCTTTGCATTCAACGCTGCACTCAAACAAAGGAAAGAAATTTCAGCTGTAATATTTTCAACGCTTTCTGCGACAAGAAACCTCAACCCATTCAGACAATCTGAATTTGTGCTCCTGAAGTCCTGTATTGCTGCTGCACCAGAGGGAAAGCAGAAAAGTGAACCCTAAATATCATCTGAACAGACAAGACCAGATCCTGTCCTAAATGCCAGGGACAGGTCATCTACATTGGAGGGCCAGCCCACTGGAAGCTGCTCGGGTGCATGAGCGGCACCCACCCTGACATCGGCCCTCCACTTTGGAGTGGCACCATGTCACTCAGAGGATGGATTAATGAGTGCAGGAAGGACCCACCGATCAGGGGTATTTTTGACATCTTTGCCTCTGAGTCCATTAAGGGATGCCATCTTAAAAGAAAATGGTTGGCCTTTGGGATCAATTAGCTTCTGCTAACTGTAATGCTCTCCTGCATGTCTCACCTCTAATAAATGATGACATTATTTTATTAGGTCAGATACTTTACCCAACTGATTCTCTTCTTTATTGATCCCAGCTTCAGTTCCTTGCTTATTGATCCTTTGCAACTCACTTCCTTCTTCACTTTGATCCTCTTCAACTTGCTTTCTTTTCTCAGTATTGCTTTGTTCTCCTGCGGCGGTTTGCTGTGATTCTACATGAACACAAAAAAACACTGTAATCATTGTAAACCTGTAGTCTAATGGAGCAGAAACTGCAGTTATAATGCTATTGGCTAATAATGAAAGAATTCACAGGCGTTCAGTTGGGCACAATGCAACTGCAGCCAAGGAGAGATAATATAATTGCTCAGATTGACGCCACATTAAAGACCTTTAGAATAATGCGGAATTGTTGCTCACTGTGAATATTAACTGCTAGTAGGCTTATCTCGCTGCCCTGAATTAACCTCCGTCAACTCGCTTCAAATAACAGAGGTGAAATCGACAACTTAGTTATTCAAGTGCCCCAGTCATGTACCAGCACAAAATCATATTGTGGTCCAATCATTGGACAAATACTGTACATTGGTAAGGATATATCAGTGGAGTTCTCAGAAGAAAATGTCATCAATTAGTGAATTTGAGAAAAGAGGAGCTTCATCTCGTCTGAATATGATGGCGACGTGACGGTGCAAACTTCCATTGTACTGGGGTGTCAGGCGAGATATTTGCTCAAGTCCTGGAATGGGACTTCAACACACTACCTGCTGACTCAGAAGCAAGGGTGCTGAATGATGCAGCTAATATTTCCAGGAATTTTTGAAGTCACAATGTGTAGACTTCAAAACCTGGACTACCAACAATCCTGCTTTTCATTTTCAATAATAGATAAGGCTTTTCAACATAATTATTACCTGCATCGTTGTTTGGACATGTTGGCCTAGAAATTGGGTATAGCCCCGCTTGGGGCGTTAGAATTGGCGCAGCGCAAGGTTTATAGCCAGACTCAACTTATCGCCACCTGCGCGATATTGGGTTGCATCGCCCCTAAAGGTGATTGAGGCGCGAATTCGGGCATTACACAGGACTCCTAAGGCACTAAACTTCCGGCGCAACCCAATATCGGAGCGGACGGGCGCAGCGCAGGTGCTCTCAATTACCGATGACCACGAGACTTCCAGGTGCCGGCCAGCTCTTAAAGGGGTGGGTCAGTCAGCTTCAGCATCCACACTCTGCGCCTTGCAGGCCTCAGAATCGGCGCAGGCCCTTCTCTGGCGCTAAAATCATGGACCAGATGGAGAAGGTGAGACAGAGAGCAGAGCGCTTCACCAATGAGGCTCTGGAGCAATTGGTGGCCGCAGTGGAGCGCTGGCAAGATGTTCTCTACCCAGACAATGGCAGGAGGCCGAATCATAAGGACTACCGACGAGCTTGGAGGGATGTATGCCAGAGGGTCAACTCCACCAGCATGGTGACCAGGAGCCCTTTCCAATGCAGAAAGAAATTCAATGACCTCACTCGGGTCGTGAGGGTGGGTGTTGTTTCTGCAAACTTCTGCATCCCTTCATTTGCACCTGACTTTATGGCTACAGGGTGGCCTGTGCCCCATTGGCCATCTGCCAGCAAGCACCCATGGCCCTTTCTGGGCACACACATGCACATTTGACTCAAGGCGTCATGTAAGGGCTCTTGCACCATGGGGGGCATGAGATGATCACTCAGGGCATCAGGTAACATAACTTCCCCTCCTTTCCCCTGCAGTCCAAGCTGGCGAGGATTGGCAAAGACCAGCTTCGCACCGGTGGAGGACCTCCACAAGTGGTCCCTCTCACGGATCTCGAGGAGAGAGTCCACCAGATTCTTGGAGGACATCTGAGTGGTCCTGTAACCACTGCAGCTGCCGACCCCATTGTCGACAGCGATGGTAAGGTTCTCACCTTTTACAACTGTCTCCTTCCACTTGTTCCCCCCGCCAGCATGCTTGCTCACTGTGGACCCATGTCATAGCCTTGCCGCAATCTGGCATCCCTTGCTGTAAGCTGTCCTTTTGCTAAAGCCACTCTTCCACCTACCTGCTTTCAGATGCTGCATCACCAGCTCGGGAGCCGAGCCCTCAAGCTGCCAGTGCCAGTGCCTCCAAAGGCTCAATGAGAAAAGTACTGTCCAACAGAAGGTCAGCAACTCTCTCCAGCAACGATCAGAATGGCCAGCCCAAATGCCTGCAGCTTTTATTCTAGTGCTGTCCCCTTTAAATAGCGCTCCCCGAGTCCGAGAAGGGCCTGGGAATGCTCCATCCAACTGTCACTAATAGCGGCAGGCAGAAAGGTTGCGGGCGCTACCAAATATCCGGTCTGGGGCGCCAAAAAGGCGTTGCACACTGAAATGATGTCATGATCTGCCTGCGCCCGCGGGCGCGCGCAAAGAGTTAGCGCCAGCGCTAAAAGGATACTCAATATGGGAGGTGGCGCTATATTCACTGTGCCCGCCCGAAAATTGGGTAACGCCCCAATTCTCGGGCTCTTTAGGCACTAATCGCTGGCGCTACCAACCGAATTTCTAGGCCGTTGTCTTTTCTTGTTTTGCAGTATTGTCAGCAGCAGGGTTACTTTGTGCTCCCTTATCGCCATCATCTGCTTCTTTTGTTTGCTTTGCATCCAACGCTGCACTCAAACAAAGGAAAGAGATTTCAGCCGTAATATTTTCAACGCTTTCTGAGACAAGAAACCTCAACTCATTCGGAGAATCTGAATTTTTGCTCCTGAAGTCCTGTAGTGCTGCTGCACCAGAGGGAAAGCAGAAAAGCGAACCCTAAATATCACCTGAACAGACAAGACCAGATCCTGTCCTAAATGTCAGGGACAGGTCATCTACATTGGTGGGGCAGGCCACAGGAAGCTGCAAGGGTGCATGAGCGGCACCCATCCTGACATCAACCCTCAACTTAGAAGTGGCACCATGTCACTCAGAGGATGGAATAATGAGTGCAGGAAGGACTCACCGATCAGGGGCATTTTTGACATCTTTGTCTCTCAGTTCATTAAGGGATGCAATCTTAAAAGAAAATGGTTGGCCTTTGGGATCAATTAGCTTCTGCTAACTGTAACGCTCTCCTGCATGTCTCACCTCCAATAAATGATGACATTATTTTATTAGGTCAGATACTTTACCCAACTGATTATCTTCTTTATTGATCCCAGCTTCCGTTCCTTGCTTATTGATCCTTTGCAACTCACCTCCTTCTTTACTTTGATCATCTTCAAGTTGCTTTCTTTTCTCAGTATTGCTTTGTTCTCTTGCGGACATTTGCTGTGATTCTACATGAACACAAAAAAACACTGTAATTTTGAAAAACCCGTAGTGTAATGGAGCAGAAACTGCAGTGATAATGCATCTGGCCAATACTGAAAGAATACACAGGCATTCAGTTGAGCACAATGCAACTGCATCCAAGGAGCGAGAAATAGGCCTGTATTCTCTTGAATTCAACAAAATGAGAGGGGATCTCATTGATGCATACAGAATTATTACAGGGCTTGATAGGGTGGATGCTGGGAGAATGTTTCCTTTGGCTGGGGTGTGTAGAATCAGGGGCCACAGCCTCAGGGTAAAGGGTAGGCCATTCAGGACTGAGTTGAGAAGAAATTTCTTCACACAGAGGGTGGTGAGTCTTTGGAATTCTCTACCCCAGAGGGCTGTGGTGGCTCAGTCATTGGGTATATTCAATACAGAAGTCGATAGATTTCTGACTAGTAAGGGCATCAAGGGATATGGCGATAAGGCCAGTGAGTGGAGTTGAGGCAGAAGATCAGCCATGATCTCATTGAATGGCAGAACAGGATCGAAGGGCCTAATGGCCTACTCCTGCTCCTATTTCTTATGTTCTTATGTTCTAATATAATTTCTCAGAATTACGCCACGTTAAAGACTTTTTGAATAATGCAGAATTGTTGCTCACTGTGAATATTAACTGAATTTACCTCAATCAACCAGCTTCAAATAATAGAGGCGAAAATCCACAACTTGGTTGTTCAAATGCCCCAGTCATGTACCAGCACAAAATCTTAATGTGGTCCAATGATTGTAAAAATACTGTACTTGAATGTAAGGCTACATCAGTGGAGTTCTCTGAAGAAAATGTCATCAATTTGTGAATTTGAGAAAAGAGGAGCTTCATCTCGTCTGAATATGATGGCGACGTGATGGTGCAAACTTCCATTGTACTGGGGTGTCAGTCGAGATATTTGCTCAAGTCCTGGAATGGGACTTCAGTACACTACCTGCTGACTCAGAAGCAAGAGTGCTGAATGATGCAGCTAATACTTCCAGGAATTTCTGAAGTCACAATGTGTAGACTTCAAAACCTGGACTACAAACAATTCTGCTTTTCATTTTCAATAATAAAGACATTTCAACATAATTATTACCTGCATCATTGGTTGGACATGTTGTCTTTTCTCATTTCGCAGTATTGTCAGCAGCAAGGTTACTGTTAATTCTGTGTGTTCTAGTTGTATTTAAGATTAATTACTGACACAGACTACAAGAATAACGTTTCAACAGGTCTTTACTAGTTGGAGGTCGGGGCTATACTAACAGCAATATCACTACACTGTACTTATATACCGGTGGTCACCACCGGTATTACGTATACAGCAGCCAGAGAAAATAGTACATCTCTTAAGGTGGAACAGGCTTAAGTTCTCTTAAGGTGGAACAGGTTACATACACCACAATCCTCCCTTTTTAGCTTAACAGTCATATCCCCATTTAACATAACATAATAACATATATACATATATAACTTCAGGTATAAACAGTTCAAAGGTTCAGTCTCTCAGGAGGCCTTCTGATTCGGGTTGGATAACGCCTTTCAGTGGTCTCTGATTCTTGTTGCTGAGGTGACTCCTCTAGTTGGTTTCCTATGTATTGGGCGTCATCATCAGGTACATTCCCTGCCGAGGTAGATGCTTCAGGTTCATTAACGTCTTCCACAGTTGTCTCTGTCGCAACCATGGGTTCGACCCTTGCTCTCGATTCTACCAGTTGATCCGCATGATGCCTTATCACATTGTTACCAATATCTACTGTGTACATCAGAGGTCCTTGTCTGGCCCGAATTGTTCCGGACTGCCATTTTTCGTTTCCATAGTCCCTTGCCAACACTGGTTGTCCTACGTCGAAACTTCAAGTGGTCTTGTTATTAATATGCCGGAACTGTTTGTTTTCCACTTCCCTCCGCACATTTGGTTTTAACAAGTCCAATCTGGACCGCAACCTCCTGTTATAAAACATCATGGCAGGACCTTGGTTAGTCACTGCATGAGCGGCGTTTCAATATGCCATTAGGAAATTGTCCACCTTGTGTTGTAGCGGAATCTGGTCATCGTTCATGGCCTTTATTGCCTTTTTGAATGTTTGGACAAATCTCTCGGCCAACCCGTTTGTCGCCGGATGATATGGGGCAGAGGTATAATGTTTCACCCCATTCTTCTTTTAAGAATTTTTGGAATTCTTCCGACACGAACTGTGGTCCGTTGTCCGAACATATCTGTTCTGGCAATCCGTTCCTTGCGAATATTGTTCTTAACACCGCAATTGTCTTTTCTGAAGTAGTGGTATTCATCTTGATCACTTCTGGCCATTTGGAATGTGCATCCACCGCAATTAGGAACATGGAGTCCATGAATGGACCAGCAAAGTCAATATGTACGCATTCCCATGGGTGTAGTGGTGCGATCGGAGGTGCATTATGCACTTTTTGGCACCCAGCACAGCTTTTCGTCAACTCCTCTATCTGTTGGTCAATACCCGGCCACCATACATAAGCCCTAGCAAGACTTTTCATCTTAACTCCCCCCAGATGACCTTCATGCAGTTCCTTTAGAACTCTTTCCCTTAGCTTGGGAGGAATAATCACTCTTGTCCCGTACATCAAAGTACCATGGCAGACGGACAGCTGGTCTCGCCTTGCCGAGAATGCCGGTAACAGAGGATCACCATGTGTTGGCCATCCCTTCACTGTCACCTCGTAGACTCGGGACAGTGTCGGGTCGTTCCTGGTTTCTCTTTCAATACTTGCATTGGTGACTGGTAAACACTCGATGATGGTCGAATGAAATAACTCAACAGGGTCAACTTTCGTCGTCTCTTCTTCTTCAGGTAGTGGCAGGCGCGACAGCCCATCAGCATTGCCATGCTGCTTTGTACCTTTGAATTCTATTTGATATTGATGTGCCCCTAGGAAAAGGGACCATCTCTGGAGTCTCTGTGCTGTCATCACCGAAACACCCTTCTTAGGGTTAAAAATGGATACCAACGGCTGATGGTCTGTCAGAAGTGTGAATTTTTGGCCTTGCAGGTAATGATTAAACTTCTTCACTCCCCATACAAGGCTGAGAGCCTCCCTATCGATCTGCGCATAGTTGCGCTCAGCGGAGGTCAATGATCTGGATGCAAACGCGACTGGCCTTTCCGTGCCATTTGGCAACTTGTGTGAGAGTACTGCCCCAATACCATATGGAGAAGCATCACAAGCCAACCGAATAGGCAGTGTCGGGTTGAAGTGAGCCAACACTTCCTCTGAGGTGATCAATTCTTAGCTTTTGCGAACATAAGAACATAAGAAATAGGAGCAGGAGTAGGCCAATTGGCCCCTCGAGCCTGCTCCGCCATTCAATAAGATCATGGCTGATCTGATCCTAACCGCCAATCCACTATGACAGGACTATCTCCTGAATCTAACAGAATTAGACACACGAAATAGGAGCAGGATCAGGCTACACGGCCCCTGTGCCCGCTCCGCTACCCACAGGGCCATGTCCGATCCGCACCTAAACTCATGTCCAAATTCCTGCCCGCTCCCCGTAACCCTTAATTCCCTTTTCTTCTAGGAAACTGTCTATTTCTGTTTTAAATTTATGTAATGATGTAGCTTCGACAGCTTTTTGGGGCAGCATATTCCATGGACCTACCACCCTCTGAGTGAAGTAGTTCCTCCTCATCTCAGTTTTGAAAGAGCAGCCCCTTATTCTAAGACTATGCCCCCTAGTTCTAGTTTCACCCATCATCTCGAACATCCTCCCCGCATCCACCCGATCCAACCCCTTTACAATCTTATATGTTTCAATAAGATCGCCTCTCATTCTTCTGAACTCCAATGAGTAGAGTCCCAATCTACTCAACCTCTCCTCATATGTCCATCCCCTCATCCCCGGGATTAACCGAGTGAACCTTCTTTGTACTGACTCGAGAGCAAGTATGTCTTTTCTTAAGTATGGACACCAAAACTGTATGCAGTATTCCAGGTGCGGTCTCACCAATACCTTGTACAACTGAAGCAATACCTCCCTATTTTTATATTCTATCCCCCTAGCAATGAAAGCCAACATTCCATTGGCCTTCTTAATCACTTGCTGCACCTGCATACTAACCTTTTGAGTTTCGTGCACCAGGACCCCCAGATCCCTTTGTACTTCAGTACTTTCCAATTTCTTGCCATTAAGATAATAACTTGCTCTACGATTTTTCCTGCCAAAGTGCATAACCTCACACTTTCCAGTATTTTATTCCATCTGCCAAGTCTCTGCCCACTTACTTAGCCTGTCTATGTCCCCTTGCAGGTTTTTTATGTCCTCCTCTCTCACTACTTTCCCTCCCATCTTAGTATCATCTGCAAACTTTGATATGTTACACTCGGTCCCCTCCTCCAAATCGTTAATATAGATTGTAAAGAGTTGGGGACCCAGCACTGACCCCTGCGGAACACCACTGGTTACTGATTGCCAGTCTGAGAATGAACCATTTATCCCAACTCTCTGCCTTCTGTTAGATAGCCAATCCTCTATCCATGCCAGAATATTACCCCCAATCCCGTGATTTTTTATCTTAAGCAATAATCTTTTGTGTGGCACCTTGTCAAATGCCTTTTGGAAGTCTAAATACACTACGTCCACTGGTTCACCTTTATCCACCCTGTATGTTACTTCCTCAAAGAACTCCAGCAAATTTGTCAAACATGACTTCCCCTTCATAAAACCATGCTGACTTTGTCTTATTAAACTATGATTATCCAAATGTCCTGTTACTGTCTCCTTAATAATGGACTCCAAAATTTTACCTACCACAGATGTTAGGCTAACCGGTCTATAGTTTCCAGCCTTCTGTCTACTGCCCTTTTTAAATAAGGGTGTTACATTAGCAGTTTTCCAGTCTGCTGGGACCTTTGCTGAGTCCAGGGAGTTTTGGAAGATTATTACCAATGCATCCACAATCCCTACCGCCACTTCCCTCAAGACTCTTGGATGTAAGCCATCAGGTCCAGGCGATTTATCCGCCTTGAGTCCCATTATTTTACCGAGTACCACTTCCTTATTGATTTTGATCGTGTTTATCTCCTCCCCCCCTATAGCCCCCTGCTTGTCCAGTGTTGGGATATTCTTGGTGTCCTATACTGTAAAGACTGATACAAAATATTCATTCAGTGTTTTTGCCATCTCCATATTTCCCACCATTAATTTCCCAGTCTCATCCTCTAAGGGACCAACATTTACTTTAGCCACCCTTTTTCTTTTTATATAACTATAAAAACTCTTCCTATCTGTTTTTATGTTTTTTGCTAATTTACTTTCATAATCTATCTTCCCTTTCCTAATCAATCTTTTTGTTATTTTTTGGTGTCTTTTAAAGTTTTCCCAATCCTCTATCCTCCCACTAGATTTGGCTACCTTATATGCCCTTGTTTTTAGTCGAATACTATCCTTAATTTCTTTACTTAGCCACGGATGGCTGTCTTTTCTTTTACACCCTTTTCTTCTCAGTGGAATATACTTTTTTTGGAAGTTGTAAAATAACTCCTTAAATGTACACCACTGATCATGTATCGTCTTACCCTTTAATCTATTTTCCCAATCCACTTTGCTCAATTCTGCTCTCATACCTTCATAGTCTCCTTTATTCAAGCTTAGCACGCTTGTTTGAGATACAACCTCCTCACCCTCTAATTGAACATGGAATTCAACCATGTTATGGTCACTCATTCCAAGGGGATCCTTTACTAGGACATTTTTAATTAATCCTGTCTCGTTACACAGGACCAGATCTAAGGTTGCTTGCCCCCTGGTCGGTTCAGTTACATACTGCTCAAGAAACCCATCCCTAATACACTCAATGAACTCATCCTCAAGGCAGCCCTGCCCAATTTGATTTGTCCAGTTAATATGATAGTTAAAATCCCCCATAATTATAGATGTTCCCTTATTACAGCCTCAACTATTTCCTGATTGATACTCCGTCCAACCGAGTTGCAACTGTTCAGAGGCCTATAGATTACGCCCACTAGTGTTTTTTTCCCCTTATTATTCCTTATCTCCACCCAAACTGTTTCATTATCCTGATCTTTTGACCCAATATCATTTCTCTGTATTACAGTGATTCCTTCCTTTATTAACATAGCCACCCCACATCCCCTTCCTTCCTGCCTGTCCTTCCTGATCGTTAAACAACCTGGTATGTTTAATTCCCAGGCATTGTCACCCTGCAGCCATGTTTCTGTAATGGCCACAAGATCATACCCATATGTAGCTATTTGTGCCATTAACTCATCTATTTTGTTACGAATGCTACGTGCATTCAGATAGAGAACTTTCAAATGTGTTTTTTGACACTTAGTTCCTGCTTTTGCCCTTTTTATTACTTTACCTTTTACTCCATACCTTCTGCCCCTTCCTGACACGCTCTGGTTTTTCATTTCCCCACTGCTACCTAAGTCTATGACCTTCTTTGTTGTCATTTGTATTATTTGTTCTCTAGGAACCTCCCCCCACTAGTTAGTTTAAAGCCCTCTCTACAGCCCTAGTTATATGATCCACCAGGACCCTAGTCCCAGCACTGGCCAAGTGAAGCCCGTCCCAACGGAACAGCTCCCTCCTGCCCCAGTACTGGTGCCAGTGTCCCAGGAAGCAAAACCCATTTCTCCCACACCAGTCTTTGAGCCACGCATTTAACTCTCTGATTTTATTTGTCCTAGCCAAATTCGCTCGTGGCTCAGGTAATAATCCAGAGATTATTACCCTTGAGGTTCTGTTTTTTAATTTGACCCCTAGCTGCTCATACTCCTTTAACAGAACCGGCTTCCTAGTCCTATCTATGTCGTTTGTACCAACATGGACCACGACGACTGGATCCACCCCCTCCCACTGCAAGTTTCTTTCCAGCCCAGAGAAGATGTCCTTAACCCTGGCACCGAAATGCCTTCTTACAGTTTTCGCTCCATTCCCATGGTACCCCCTTCTGTAAAAGAGCATTCAGCGGGTGCAGTACCGTGGATAGATTCGGTAGAAACTTATGGTAATAGTTAATCAATCCTAGAAACGACCTCAACTGAGAGACATTATCCGGAGCGGGAGCCTTTACAACTGCCTCTATCTTGTCAGGAGACTTATGAAGCCCCTCCCGGTCAATGACATGACCACAGTACGAGATCCGCTTCTGAAAGAACTCACATTTCTGCCAATTAACTCGAAGTCCATACTCTTTCAGTCTCTTGAGCATCAGTTCCAAGTTTGCGAGGTGTTCTTCATCACCATCTCCTGTAATCAGAATATCGTCCAGGTAACATTGTGTGCCTGGAATTCCCTGTAATACCTGCTCCAGGGCCCTCTGCCAAATTGCTGGAGCCGATGCTACTCCAAAAACCAGCCTATTATACTGGTACAAACCTCTAAGCGTGTTGATCGTGAGGTACTGGCGTGACTCTTCTTCAACCTCCATCTACAAGTACGCCTGCGCCAGGTCTATTTTGGTGAAGTGTTTCCCGCCAGACAACAAAGCAAAAATATCCTCAATCCGCGGAAGCGGATACTGCACCGTGTGAAGCACCGGATTAACGGTGATCTTGAAGTCTCCACAGATGCGAACCTTCCCTGGTTCTCCTGGCTTGTTGCTCGAAGGACGTTTCATAACGGGAACAATGGGCGTAGCCCACTCACTCCACTCTACCTTAGACAGTACACCTGAACGTTCTAGCGCTTCCAGTTCCACTTCTACAGCAGGTCGTATTGCATAGGGTACCGGTCTGGCTTTGAAAAATTTTGGGTGTGCATGTTCATCAATCTTGATGTTTGCCGTAATTCCTCTCAGTGTTCCCAGTCCCTGCTGGAACACCTCTTTAGCATCATCCAATATTCTGGACAATTGTTTAGGTTTGACATCTGTTTCCCCGGAATCTACCGTTAGTGCCTTTAAGGAGTGCCAGTCCATATTCATTTTCCTAATCCACTCCCGTCCCAGTAGTGGTGGACCTCCTTCAGGTAGCACATATAAGTCCATTACTTGGCTTTCTTTGCCCTTGTGGACCACTTTTACCTCTATCTTTCCGATGGGGTACACTCTTTGCCCCGTGTATGTTTTCAATATAATCTCCGTATCCCGTAGGGGAATATGTTGGAATAACCTTTTGTAATCTTTCTTATTCATGACCGTCAATGCCGATCCAGTGTCCAATTCCATCTTTACTTGGACTCCTGCTATCTGAAGAGTGACCCAAATTGTCTGGAGATCTGCATCCTTACCAACGTTGTGTACTCTTAAGCTACCCAGTTCATTACTGCTGGCGTCTGAATCTGACTTCTGTTCGTTCGAACTGTTCTTTGTCACCTTGTGTACCTTTAGGTATTTTCCTTGCGGTGACTTTTTGTTGCTGGTCTTCTTTCCTGACCGGCATACTTTAGCTATGTGGCCAAACCTGCCACACGTTCTGCATTCTTGGTTTTTAAACCAACACTGGTTCTGATCGTGCGTTGTCTTTCCACAACGATAACATTTTACAGTACTCAAAACCAATTGATTTGTACTGAGTTCCGGTGACCGTAGCTGCATTACTGCCGTGCCTCTTGCTGCGGCTTCGTGTGATGCTGCCATAGTGACCGCTTTCTCAAGCGTCAGCTCATTCTCCTCGAGCAGTCACTTTTGTGTATCTTCTTTTAATAATCCACACACAAATTTATCTCTTAGCGCATCTGTTAGTCCCGTTCCAAACTGACAGTACTTTGCTAGCTTACGCAATTCCATTAAATATTCAGCATTGCTTTCATCTTTCAGCTGCTTTCTGCTGTAAAATTTAAATCGTTCCGCTAGCATCAGCGGCGTGGGGTTTAGATGATTTCTCAGGACAGAAACAATCTCCTCGAACGTCTTCTCCACCGGTTCATCTGGTGATAAAAGGTGTTTCAATTGCCCGTATGTCTTCGCACCCATTAAGTTTAATAAAGTTAGTGCTTTCTCATCATCTGGGATTTTATTTGCTTTACAATAATTTTGTATGCGTTCTACATATGTGGCCCAATCTTCGATGTCGCTATCAAAGGTATTAATGTTCCCATGTTTAGGCATCGTTGCAATTTTATTAGTGATTTCCCTTTTTCCAAGATGGCGGCTTCCCGCTCTTGTCTTCGTCCTCCGCCTACAAAATGGCGGTTTCCCACGCTTGGCGGTCTTTCCCGCGCTCGCCTTCTTCACCCGCTGGCTGTAATGGCGTTTGGCGTGCCGCTGCTGCTCCCCTTTCCCAGCGGTTAGTAACTCCCCCGACGCTGTCTCCGCTTCACCGCGGCTCCCTCGGGCATTCGGGCTTCCCCGATGTCGCGCCTCGCAGCCCTTCTTGCAGCCCGGTTATTAGCACCGGCTGCGTTCGCCTTCACCATGGCTCTCGCGCCTTCAGTCGCCCCAGACGCTGCGCCTTTTTGGCCCGAATGTGGCCCGGCCCTTATCACCAGCCGCGATCGATGTCCCCGCGCAGCGCCTTTTGGCCCGAATGCGGCCCGGCCCTTATCTCCGGTCGCGATCGATCTCACCGCCCTTATTCCTCCATCTTCCCTCCCCGTCTGTACAGCCAACGCGGCCGACTTTCTGCTCGCGTCGCTGACCGGCTTACCCACCACCGAGGTAGAAGGAAGATAGCTGACTGCCGCTGATGGAGGCTTCGAGTTCAGGATATCTTCTGCACTCCGGGTTCTCGATGCCTGCCGCGCGACGTGTCTTCCAGCAGGGTGATGAGGGTGGATGCCTCTCTTCGACGCCCGTTCTGTGGACGAAGCCGCCGTGGATATAAACTGCCGCAGGGTAAGAATCGGACTCGTCGCCACTGTTAAGTCTGTGTGTTCTAGTTGTATTTAAGATTAATTACTGACACAGACTACAAGAATAACGTTTCAACAGGTCTTTACTAGTTGGAGGTCAGGGCTATACTAACAGCAATATCACTACACAGTACTTATATACCGGTGGTCACCACCGGTATTACATATACAGCAGCCAGAGAAAGTAGTACATCTCTTAAGGTGGAACAGGCTTAAGTTCTCTTAAGGTGGAACAGGTTACATACACCACAGTTACTTTGTGCTCCCTTATCACCATCATCTGTTTCTTTTGTTTGCTTTGCATTCAACGCTGCACTCAAACAAAGGAAAGAACATCAACTCTAATATTTTCAACACTTTCTGAGACAAGAAACTTCAACCCATTCAGACAACCTGAATTTTTGCTCCTAAAGTCCTGTGGTGCTGCTGCACCAGAGGGAAAGCAGAAAAGCGAACCCTAAATCAATCTGAACGGACAAGTCCTCATCCTGTCCTAAATGCCAAGGATAGGTCATCTACATTGGTGGGGCAGGCCTCAGGAAGCTACAAGGGTGGATGAGTGACATCCACTCTGATAACTGCCCTCAACTTTGGAGTGGCACCATGTCACTCAGCGGATGGAATACTGAGTGCAGGAAGGACCCACCGATCAGGGGCATTTTCATCATCTTTGGCTCTCAGTTTATTAAGGGATGCAACCTTAAAAGAAAATGGTTGGCCTTTGGGATCAATTAGCTTCTGCTAACTGTAACGCTCTCCTGCATGTCTCACCTCCAATAAATGATGACATTTTTTTATTAGGTCAGATACTTTACCCAACTGATTTTATCTTCTTTATTGATCCCAGCTTCAGTTCCTTGCTTATTGATCCTTTGCAACTCACCTCCTTCTTCACTTTGATCCTCTTCAAGTTGCTTTCTTTTCTCAGTATTGCTTTGTTCTCTTGCGGAGGGTTGCGGTGATTCTACATGAACACAAAAAAACACTGTAAACATTGTAAACCCGTAGTCTAATGGACCAGAAACTGCAGTGATAATGCTTTTGGCCAATACTGAGAGAATACAAAGGCATTCAGTTGAGCACAATGCAACTGTATCCAAGGAGAGATAATATAATTGCTCAGATTGATGCCACATTAAAGATATTTTTGAATAATGCAGAATTGTTGCTGTCTGTGAATATTAACTGCTAGTAGACTTATCTCGCTGCCCTGAATTTACCTCAGTCAACCAGCTTCAAATAATTGAGGCAAAAATCGACAACTTGGTTATTCAAGTGCCCCGGTCATGTACTAGCACAAAATCTTAATGTGGTCCAATGATTGTAAAAAATACTGTACTTTGATGTAAGGATATATCAGTGGAGTTCTCAAAAGAAAATGTCATCAATTTGTGAATTTGAGAAAAGAGGAGCTTCAGCTTGTCTGAATATGTTGACGACCATGACGGTGCATATTTCCATTCTACTGGGGTGTCAGGCGAGATATTTGCTCAAGTCCTGGAATAGGACTTCAGTACACTACCTGCTGACTCAGAAGCAAGAGTGCTGAATGAAGCAGCTAATACTTCCAGGAATTTCTGAAGTTACAATGTGTAGACATCAGAACTTGGACTACAAACAATTCTGCTTTTCATTTTCAATAATAGATAAGGCGTTTCAACAAAATTACTACCTGCATCGTTGGTTGGACATGTTGGGCTAAAAATTCAGTTGGGGCGCCAAGCTCGCCTGGGCGCCGGAATTACCGCTGCGCGCGTAGCCACTTGTGCCATCGGGATATTCAGTTTCTGCGCCCCAAATGGAAGCAGGCCGCTAAACGAGGCTTCCCGCGCCCCGCTTGGGGCGCTGAAACTGAATATCGGCGCGCAAAGTGCCGCAGCGCCACCCGCTGCGGCACGGCACGCTGCGGTACTGCAGGCCTTCCTCCCACTGTTAAGGGGGAGGTGCCTGCAACAGCGCGATCCCCGCTCGCGAGTGCCGGCAAATGAGCCCGGCACCAAGGAGAAGTGCCGGGCTCTCGGGAAACAGCCGGCAATGCCGCGGGGGGGGGGGTGTAGGAGGCCGGGGGCGGAGGTGTGGGCAGGCGGCCACCGAAAAAGCGGCCGGCCGCACCTCCACCTTAACTAGCGCCACTACCGCCACAGGTTGGCCCCTGTGTACCGGTCGCTATTTGCGGCCGGCGCGGAAGAGGCGGGCGCAACCTAATATGGCGTCCGGGGCGGTAGCGGGGCGCTGCGCACACCGATGACGTCATCGGTGGCGGCGCAGCGCTACAGGCTAACGCCGCCATTAGCGCCCCGCTAAATATCACGGTGGTTGTGGCCAGTGGCGCTAAAGCCTCTGAGTGGCCTCTTTGGGCGCAAACTGGTGGCGCAGGCCACTGAATTTCTAGGCCGTTGTCTTTCCTTGTTTCGCAGTATTGTCAGCAGCAGGGTTACTTTGTGCTCCCTTATCGCCATCATCTGTTTCTTTTATTTGCTTTGCATCCAACGCTGCACTTAAACAAAGGAAAGAAATTTCAGCCATAATATTTTCAACGCTTTCTGAGACAAGAAACCTCAACCCATTCAGACAATCTGAATTTTTGCTCCTGAAGTCCTGTAGTGCTGCTGCACCAGAGGGAAAGCAGAAAAGCAAACCCTAAATATCACCTGAACAGAGAAGACCAGATCCTCTCCTAAATGTCAGGGACAGGTCATCTACATTGGTGGGTCAGTCCACTGGAAGCTGCAAGGGTGCACGAGCGACACCCACCTTGACATCGGCCCTCAACATTGGAGTGCTACCATGTTACTATGAGGATATTAGAGGGAGCGCAGGCAGGACCCAGCGAACAGGATCATTCTTTTTTATCTTTGGCTCACACTGGATTAAGGGATACATTCTTAAAAGACAATCATTCCCCTTTTGGATCAATTAACTTTAGCGAACTGTACTCCTCTTCTGTGTGTTTCATCTTAAATAAATGATGACATTTTGAAATTTGGTCAGGTACTTTATCAATCTTATTACCGGAACTTTCCTTAGCATGTCGGGTCGGGAGCATGTGGGCCACATGGCGGTTTCGTACTGCAATGTATTGATCAGCCCGCTCCTCAGCGCGACTTTCAGTTAATGGCCCCTATTAAGGAAGATATGCGCGTTTCCCAGCCCTATTCAATGGTACGGGTCTGATGATGTCATCGATGACTCATTTCCAGCGGGGATATTTAAAGCAGCCTTGGCCACATCGTGTGGAGGGAGTATATTGGAGGATGTTGTTATTGCTGAGATTGCTAAACATGGCTTCCCAAAGACAGTGGGTTGCATTCAGGTTTTCCGATGACTCCCTACCTATTCTTGTAGAGGGAGTCAGAGCATGCAGGGAAGAGACCTCCCAAAGAGACAAAGAGAGCCTGGCTACAAATAGCTGAGGAGGTGAACAGCAGAGATGTGGTGAGGCAGACCTGGGTGCAGTGTCAGAAGCGCTTCAGTGATCTGATGAGATCAGGAACGGTGAGCGCAAAGCCACACCCACCTTCATCCTGCTGTGCCTGTCATCACATCCCCATCATTCTGCCTTCCCAAGCCTATGCCTGACATCATTATTCACACCAACATACCTTGCACATCTATGTACATACTCACATCCCCCTCTGACTAACCACCCCTCACAATCACCCTCATCCTAATGCAATCATAACAAGTAACACCACAAAAGGAGGCCATTCAGCATTGGCACCCCACTCCCTCATAGTCACTCTCAACAGATGTAACCCACACAATCCTTACACTCATGCCAGCACTCTCACTCAAACTTCTCCTCTTTCCCTCCTTGCAGGAGAAGAGAGCACACAACAACTGGGCGAGGCAGAGAACCGGAGGTGGCCCTCCATCGTTTAGAACTTTAACTCCAGCAGAGGAGGTGGCCCTGCAGGTCTCAGCAGTTGCAGAGCTGCTGGCAGTGGGACACTGAGAGCCTCTCAGCAACCTTCTTCCATTTTTTGAAACTGTTCATATTGTGATAGTTCTCAAGATTGGTGTGTATGGAACAAATATATAAAGAAAAGAAAGACTTGCATTTATATAGCGCCTTTCAAGACCACCGGACATCCCAAAGCACTTTACAGCCAATGAAGTACTTTTTGAAGTGTAGTCACTGTTGTAATGTAGGAATAACATAGGAACATGAGCAGGCCACTTGGCCCCTTGAACCTGTTCCGCCACTCAATGAGATCATAGCTGATCTGTGACCTAACCCCATATATCCACCTTTGCCCAATATCCCTTAATATCTTTGGTTAACAAAAATCTATCAATCTTAGATTTAAAATTAACAATTGACCTAACATCAATTGCCGTTTGCAGAAGAGAGTTCCAAACTTCTACCACCCTTTGTGTGTAGAAATGTTTCCTAACTTCACTCCTGAAAGGCCTGGCTGTAATTTTTAGACTATGCCCCCTAGACCTAGACTCCCCTACCAACGGAAATAGTTTCTCTCTTTGCATAGCTGTAGCATAACTTCTACTCCCTTGTATTCTAGTCCTCTAGATATAAAGGCCAGCGATCCATTAGTCTTTTTGATTATTTTCTGTTCCTGTCCATAACATTTTAATGATCTATGTACAGTAAACTCTTTCGTATCCGGCACTGACGGGACCGGGATGGTGCCGGTTGATTAAAAATTCCGTATAACGGAGAGGTATATCTACCGAGGCTATTTTTAACTCGGCCACCGCGGGAGACTCGGACTCGGCAGCATTTCTGGTTATTGAGTTGTTTTCTGAGTATCAATTTTGCCGGTTATTAGAGAATTCTAGATAATGAAGTGTCGTTTAAACAAGAGTTTACTGTACCTGGACCCCCAAGTCTCTTTGGACCTTTACTGTTTCTAGATTTTAACCATTTTGAAGGTACTCTGATCTATCCTTTTTAGGTCCAAAGTGGATGACCTCACATTTGCCTACATTGAAATTCATTTGCCACCCACATTTTTGCACATTTGCTTAATCTATTAATACCTCTTTATAATTTTATGCCTCCATCTACACTGCTTACAATGCTGCCTATCTTTGTGTCATCGGCAAACTTGGATATGTGGCTTTCTATCCCATCATCTAAGTCGTTAATAAGTATGGTGAATAGTTGAGGCCCCAAAACAGATCCTTGCGGGACACCACTAGTCATATCCTGCCAAATAGAGGACCTGTCCATTGTCCCTACTCTCTCTCCTGCCGCTTAGCCAATTTCCTAATCAGGGCAATAATTTGCCTTCAGTTCCAAGAGCTTCAACTTTAGTTAACAGTCTCTTATGAGGGACTTTATCATAATATATAAGATCTGGTACAAATCAGGAATTGGTCAAAATCCAGATATTATTACAAAAACAAAAATCAAGGTTATAATTCAAACAAATAGTGTTTAGGAACACACACAATAAGAACCATTACATCCAGTTCCATTCTTATTATAGCCAGTGGTGAGATTCCACCTCAATGAGATGGAAACTTCCAGGTTGCCTTTTTTTCTTCTTATATTACACTGACATTGACTATGTTTGGAAGCAATAAAATTTAGAAACATAGAAGATAGGAGCAGGAGTAGGCCATTCGGCCCTTCGAGCCTACTCCACCATTCAACGAGATCATGGCTGATCATCCAAACCCTAGCACCCGGTCCCTACACCGACAGCCATCCCACCCAAGCCCTATCCCTGTAACCCCGTAACCCCACGTATTTAATCCCCCCTAACACTAAGGGTCAATTTTTATCATGACCAATCAACCTAACCCGTACATCTTGGGACTGTGGGAGGAAACCGGAGCACCCGGAGGAAACCCACGCAAACACGGGGAGAATGTGCAAGCTCCACACAGACAGTCACCCGAGGCCGGATTTGAACCCGGGTCCCTGGCGCTGTGAGGCAACAGTGCTAACCACTATGCCACCGTGCTGCCCATTTGAGTCCATTTAGACTATTAAATTTGGATACACTTGCCCCTTTGAATTTGGAGAACGGAAACTTTCCTCTTCAAATCTAAAGCCTATGTTTACCTGAAGGATGTACTACTTGAGATCTAGATGGAAAAGTGAAAAATATTGTGCAATACAAATGGCTAATGGTTTACCTGCTTCAATTTCTGGTACTTCTGTCTCTTCATTGTTCATAATTGCTTTGTTTTCTTCATCCTCTACATTGTCGTCTAGAAAGAATGAAAGAAAGACATGCATTTATATACAGCCTTTCATGACCACCGGACATAACAATGTGTTTTATAGCCAATGGAGAACTCTTCTGAAGTGTAGTCACTGTTGTAATGTAGGAAATGCGGCAGCAAATTTGCACACAGCAAGCTCTCACAAACAACAATGTGATAATGACCAGATAATCCGTTTTAGTGATGTTGGTTGAGGGATAAATATTGGCTAGTACACTGAGGATAACTCCCCTGCTCTTCTTCGAAATAGTGCCATGGGATCTTTTCCGTCCACCTGAGAGATCAGTTTAACATCTCATCCAAAAGATGGCACCTCCAACAGTGCAGCACTCCCTCAGTACTGCACTGGAGTGTCAGCCTAGATTTCTGTGCTTAAATCTCTGGAGTGGGACTAGAATAGAATATAAATGTCAAGATTTCAAGAAATTAAACATTTCATAATTTAATAAAGAATTAACTGTTAACTTACATAATCTATATATTATTAAAACTGGTATGTCCTGGCATCTTTCTACTCAAAAGACCTTTGTCAACAGTACATATGAGGTTTGCATTGTTAATTGTGTCCACATTTTTTTTATTCATTCACAGGATGTGGACGTCGCTGGCAAGGTCAGCCTTTATTGCCCATCCCTAATTGCCCTCGAGAAGGTGGTGTTGAGCTGCCTTCTTGAATAGGGCGTCAGTGACTAAGGTGACATCAGGAAAAAATAGAAAAAAGTCAAAGCTAAAGGCACTATATCTGAATGCACAAAACATTCGCAACAAAATAGATGAATTTGTAAGAATAAGCCATTTGCTGTAAATATTTACCGTAACTTGACCAAAACTGAAAACAAACTTGACTACATTTTGGTATACCAGCATGCTTTGGGAAGTTGAGGGGCTCCTGTGAGAACAGACTATTGAACTGTGGAAACATCTTCAGACTTTGGAATGTAATCTTGAAGGCCCATGGATGCCTAACGGGCTAGTGATAAGAGGATCTGAGAAACAACTGATGACCATTGTGCCGTACAGTTAGGGACACATACGCAGTGGGAGGGTTGAAAATTTTGGGGTATAACAGGTGCTGTTTCAAGACACTGCTGCAGTCGGAAAGGATAATTACTAGTTCTAGCTCCTTTAGGGCTACCCCGGATCAGGCATATTCCCCAGACGTTCACTTTCAACTAAAGTTTGAGGTAGCCAAATCCAAAAGATGCTGAATTGGGTCTAAAAGTCCACACTATCTGAAGATGTTACCGTCCTCCAGATAGCACTTTTAATAAGTTTAGCTAGACTGTAACATTCCAGATATTATGAGGGTCCATAAAACTCCATCAGAATTCTGCAACTCCTCACCAAAGAGTGTACAGAGATTGAGTTCGCGAGTTTGATACAGAAGTAATATGTGAGACAATTCTAAAAAAATATCGATTTATTAAAGAACCGACATGTAATTACAGTAGGTGTTTCGATCGCAACATTAACAGTTCCAAAAAGCGTAAGCTTTTACAATCTTATTATCAGAGATCCTTATTCTCAAATCTTAACTTCGTTACATTTTTACATTTCTTAGTCTTATTCCAGGATATCCACCAAAATCAAATACAGTACAATACCTTGATCCCCGAGGTACAAAGAGTTGTAGACTTACAGAGCTTGCCTCTGAAGCTGAGAATCGCTTTGCCCTTTACAGCAAGACTATCATCCCATTTGAAAGTTCAATACTTATATCCTTTCTCAGTGGTATTTCCTTTGAAGTTTTCTGCTGATGTAAGCTAATTATCTCTAGTCATTTTTCTGCTGACCCCTGCTATTCTTACAGTCAGTTCAGATGGTAGCATTAAGAATTGTGTCTCTACTTTAGCTGACAACTATGTGTGCAGGATGTGTATCCAGCTGCAGCTACTGGCAGACCACATTGCGGTGCTGGAGCTGCGATTGGATACATACTGGACCATTCGCGAGGCTGAGGACGTCGTGGTTATCACGTTTGATCAGTTGGTCACACTGCAGGCAAAGGTTGGACAGGCAGAAAGGGAATGGGTGACCAACAGACAGAGTACTAGGCACAGGCAGGTAGTGCAGGGGTTCCCTGTGGACATCCCCCTCTCAAACAGATACACCACTTTGAGTACTGTTGGGGGGGATGGCTTATCAGAGGAAGGCAGCAGCAGCCAATGTCCTGGCACCAGGGGTGGCTCTGCTGCACAGGACGGGAGGAAAAAGAGGGGTAGAGCTATAGTAATAGGGGATTCTATTGTAAGGGGAAGAGATAGGCATTTCTGCGGCCGCAAACGAGACTCCAGGATGGTGTGTTGCCTCCCTGGTGCAAGGGTCAAGGATGTCTCAGAGCGGCTGCAGAACATCTTGGAAGGGGAGGGTGAACAGCCAGTTGTCATGGTGCATATAGGTACCAACGATATAGGTAAAAAGCGGGATGAGGTCCTAAAAGCTGAATATAGGGAGTTAGGAGGTAAATTAAAAAATAGGACCTCAAAGGTAGTAATCTCAGGATTGCTACCAGTGCCACGTGCTAGTCAGAGTAGAAATAGAACAATATTTCAGATGAATACGTGGCTAGAGGAATGGTGCAAGGGGGAGGGATTCAAATTCCTGGGACATTGGAACCGGTTGTGGGGGAGGTGGGACCAGTTCAAACCGGACGGTTTGCACCTGGGCAAGGCCGGGACCGATGTCCTAGGGGGAGTGTTTGCTAGTGCTCTGGGGGAGGGTTTAAACTAAAATGGCAGGGGGTTGGGAACCTCAGCAGGGGGACAGAGGAAAGGGAAACAAGGATAAAAGCAAAAGATAGGAAGGAGAAAAACAAAAGTGGCAGTCAGAGAAATTAATGGTTGAAATCAAACATGGCCACAGTAAATAATGATTCTAATAGGTCTAAGAGCGTTAAAAAAACAAGCCTGAAGGCTTTGTGTCTTAATGCAAGGAGCATTCGTAATAAGGTGGATGAATTAGCTGCGCAAATAGAGGTAAAAGAATATGATTTGATTGGGATTACGAAAACATGGCTCCAGGGTGGCCAAGGCTGGGAACTCAACATCCAGGGGTATTCAATATTCAGGAAAGATAGGCAAAAAGGAAAGGGAGGTGGGGTAGCATTGCTAGCGATTAACACAATTGTAAGGAAGGATATTAGCTCTGATGATGTGGAATCTGTATGGGTAGAACTGAGAAATACCACGGGGCAGAAAACGTTAGTGGGAGTGGCATATAGACCTCCAAACAGTAATGCGGAGGTTGGGGATGGCATTAAAAGGGAAATTAGAGAAGCGTGCAATAAGGGCACAGCAGTCATCATGGGTGACTTTAATCTACATATAGATTGGGCTAACCAAATTAGTAACAATACTGCGGAGGAGGAATTGCTGGAGTGTTTAAGGGCGGTTTCCTGGACCAATATGTCGAGGAACCAACCAGAGATCAGGCCATCTTAGACTGGGTATTGTGTAACGAGAAAGGATTAATTAGCAATCTTGTTGTACGAGGCCCCTTGGGTCGGAGCGATCATAATATGATCGAATTCTTCATTAACATGGAGAATGAAGTAGTCGACTCAGAGACTAGGGTCCTAAATTTAAATAAAGGAAACTACGATGGTCTGAGGCGCGAGTTGGGTAGGATTGATTGGGGAATGTCACTCAAAGGGTTGACGGTGGATAGGCAATGGCAAACATTTAAAGACCGCATGGATGACCGACAGAATTTGTTCATCCCAGTTTGGCATAAAAATAAAACAAAAAAGGTGACTCAACCGTGGCTAACAAGGGAAATTAGGGACAGCATAAGATCCAAGGAGAGGACATATTAATTGGCCAGAAAAGCAGTAAACCTGAGGATTGGGAGCAGTTTAGGATTCAACAAAGGAGGACAAAGGGATTAATTAAGAAAAGGAAAATAGAATATGAGAGTAAGCTTGCAGGGAACATAAAAACTGACTGTAAAAGCTTTTATAGATATGTGAAGAGAAAAAGATTGGTGAGGTCAAGCGTAGGTCCCTTGCAGTCAGAATCAGGGGAATTTATAATGGGGAACAAAGAAATGGCAGACCAACTAAATACATATTTTGGTTCTGTCTTCACAAAGGAGGACACAAATAACCTCCCAGAGACGTCGGGGAACATAGGGTCTGATGAAAGGGAGGAACTGAAAGAAATCAGTATTTGTAGGGAAATGGTGTTAGGGAAATTGATGGGATTGAAGGCCGATAAATCCCCAGGGCCTGATAATCTACATCCTAGGGTACTTAAAGAAGTGGCCCTAGAAATAGTAGATGCATTGCTGATCATCTTCCAGCATTCGATGGAATCTGGAACAGTACCCATGGATTGGAAGGTAGCTAATGTTACCTCACTATTCAAAAAAGGTGGTAGAGTGAAAACGGGGAATTATAGACCAGTAAGCCTAACATCGGTAGTGGGGAAAATGCTAGAGTCCATTATAAAAGATGTAATAGCAGAGCACTTGGAAAACAGTGACAGGATTGGACAAAGTCAACATGGATTTACAAAAGGTAAATCGTGCTTGACTAATCTACTGGAATTTTTTGAGGATGTAACTGGTAAAATAGATAAGGGAGAACCAGTGGATGTGGTGCATTTGGACTTTCAGAAGGCTTTCGATAAGGTCCCGCATAAGAAATTAGCGTGTAAAGTTAAGGGACATGTGATTGGAGGCAAGGTATTGACTTGGATAGAGAACTGCTTGACAGACAGAAAGCAAAGAGTTGGAATAAACGGGTCTTTTTCCGAGTGGCAGGCAGTGACTTAGTGGGGTACCGCAGGGATCAGTCCTTGGACCCCAGCTATTCACAATATATATTAATGATCTAGACAAGGGAACTAGATGTAATATCTCCAAATTTGTAGACGACACAAAGCTGGGTGGGCGTGTGTGATGTGAGGAGGATGCCGAGAAACTCCAGGATGATTTGGACAGGTTGGGTGATTGTGCAAAAACATGGCAGATGCAATATAATGTGGATAAATGTGAGGTTATCCACTTTGGTGGCAAAAACAGGAAGGCAGATTATTATCTGAATGGCAATAGATTAGGAGAAGGGGAAGTGCAACGAGACCTGGGTGTCCTTCTGCACCAGTCGCTGAAGGTAAGCATGCAGGTGCAGCAGGCGGTTAAGAAGGCAAATGGCATGTTGGCCTTCGTAGTGAGAGGGTTTGAGTACAGGAACAAGGATGTCTTGCTGCAGTTATACAGGGCCTTGGTGAGACCACATCTTGAGTATTGTGTGCAGTTTTGGTCACCTTATCTGAGGAAGGATGTGCTTGCCATGGAAGGAGTGCAGCGAAGATTCACCAGGCTGATACCTGGGATGGCAGGAATGACGTATGAGGAGAGATTAGGTCGATTGGGCTTGTACTCGCTGGAGTTTAGAAGAAAGAGAGGGAATCTCATTGAAACTTATAAAATTCTTACAGGACTGGACAGATTAGATGCAGGAAGGATGTTCCCGATGGTCGGGGAGCCCAGAACCAGGGGTCACAGTCTAAGGATAAGGGGTAGGCCATTTAGGACAGAAATGAGGAGGAATTTCTTCACCCAGAGAGTGGTGAACCTGTGGAATTCTCTACCACAGAAGGCAGTAGAGGCCAATACATTAAATATATTCAAGAAGGAGTTGGATATATTTCTTAAGGCTAAAGGGATCAAGGGGTATGAGGAGAAAGCAGGGACCGGCTACTGAATTTGGATGATCAGCCATGATCACATTGAATGGCGGAGCAGGCTCGAGGGGCCGAATGGCCTACTCCTGCTCCTATCTTCTATGTTTCTATGTTGCTATATGTGTTCGAAGCTTATCATAAAAATGGTGTGACAGCAGATGCATCTATTTGATGTCATTCTTACCAAGGTCTTCTGTTTGTGTCTTTTTACGACGTGTAAATTAAAACACCTCAACCGGGTGCACCATTGTCTTCTTAGTTACCTCAGCTGGTTGCAACACAGAATCGTGTCTCCTGTGTTTAATTTGATGTCATTTTTACAAAGGCATATGTTTCTTAATTTTACGTGTTTCTTTCTGAAGTGTGATTGAGAATACCTTGACAGGGTGTACCAGTGTGCTCTTTCCAAAGCTTCAGTCTTCAGGAGCTTCCAACCTCCTGTTTCAATAAGGTTATTGATTCAGTGTCAACAACTTACCTTATCTCAATAGCCTGTTTGCTGTTTACAGCTTTAGATTGTTGAGGCTTCCAGATTTCCAAACCCAGTTTGTCATGTTTTAATAAAGCCACAATTATTTCATAGAATGGTGTATTTTTCTGAATATGGTTTATTGCTTCACAGTCAGTTGCCAGAAATCATACGTCTAGTCACAGTCGAATTGACCACTCATTGGTGTTAGTATATATGTGGTTTTGTTTTGCTTGAGCTTAAAGTAAAGGTATAGCTCTGTGTATGTTTAGGTATCATTGGGAATTATTACACGTTACAAGACTATCGGATTACTTGTAATCTCTTGCTGATGTTTAAGTAAAAGAGGTTTTCACAGGTTCATTGGGTTTTGTGTTGTCTGCTTGATGGGTCTGAA
Source organism: Somniosus microcephalus (assembly GCF_052327205.1). Lineage (NCBI taxonomy): Eukaryota > Metazoa > Chordata > Chondrichthyes > Squaliformes > Somniosidae > Somniosus > Somniosus microcephalus. Next base: position 57,568,076 of record NC_141001.1, on the reverse strand, counting down.
CTTTGGAAACTGTTTGACGGGGCAAGGGGCAATTTCTGCACATCTTACAGATTCATGGCGCCCGAACAGGGATCTGTTCGGAGCAGACAATGGCAAAGACAATGGACGAGTTAGTCACTAAGCATGTGGGGGGCAAGTTACCCCTTCGAGAGGGGTGGGTACGGGTCATTATAGACGGTGATGATCCGGTATTAGAGGCTGTACAGTGGACACAAGGGTTCACGTGTCGGCTGGGGTTAATGAAATCCATTTGGTTGTTGGCCTACCAAAGGCAAGTTAAGAATGACGAATGTACAAAGATTAAGTTACGAAAGGAAATAGCAGATATGGCAGAGAAAGCCAGTGACTTCTGAAGGGATTAGAGGAGAAAGGGAGAGCAAGAGAAGGCTTGAGGAAAAATTTGAGAAGGAAAAGGAAAGGTGGGTTAATAAAAAACACTACCTTGAGAGCCAGGTGATAAATAATCAGAATCAGTGTGACGTGAGGTCATTGGAAGAAGCAGATCAGAGGCACTCGGCACAGCAGGCTGAAAGGGCCAATGAGATCCTGAAAGCCGCATATAGGGTTCTTCAGAAACAGATTTCTGAAGATCGGGTTGCTCGAGGGGATCACACTGAATGCAAAAAGATTAAGGAGTTGGAGGATAAATTACAGGTCCAGAGAGGCATAGTGTGTGCCATGACCCCAATTTCAGGAGAAGAAGAATCAGAAAGTGGAGAAAGGGATAGTGAACGTGATGAAGGTAAAGTGGAGATAGAGCAGGGGCCGAGTTGTGACCCACCAGAGGGGGTTTGAGCCCCACCTATGGCCCTGATGCGCCAAAAACGGTATCAGGCACCGGCTGAGGGTGCGGGAGCAGGAGACTTAGGGGTGCTCGATCGGGAGTTTGTGATTCCGTATAATACGGAGGATTTAAGGAAAATGTCCAGTAGTATGAATAAGTTGGAGCTGGGAGGGGATCCACAATGGCATTATCTAGAGGTGGAACAAGTGACTGGTTTGAACAACTTGGATGAGGAAGAGGAAAAGCGCTTACTGCTATTCACTTTAAGCCCCAGTGTTTATGCAGGGTGGCAGGAGACTTTGAAGGGCTGAAGGTGAGGATTGCCCAGGTGACAGGGAAAAGGGGATCCTTTAAAAGCTATAGCAGATGTAGAGCAGGGTCCAAATGAGACTCCGGCAGCATTTGCTGACAGACTGTGGCCCACATATCAAGCAACGATGGGAGGGGCACTAGGACCTAGAGGACAGTTAGCAGGAGCAGCACGCAACCACTGGCTGCGTGCTTTGATTTCTCACAGTCTCCTGTACTTACAAGCTGCTATGTAAGATTTTGATCCAGAAGATAGGGAAAATACAGAGGCTAAAGTTGTGAGGAAAATGATCCTGCACTTTGAGGCGCGCCAGACAGATAAAAGGAATACCTGAGTAATGAATAAGTCAAAGGGCAAGGTTCATGAAATGAAAGGGGGAACCCCGTGGAGATGTCAGCAGGAAGGGACTGTGCCAGAGAGGGGAGGGTTATGTTATAACTGTGGTGAAAAGGGACATCTTATGCGTTATTGTAAGAAACCTAAGAAAGGACAGGCTGAGGCTCCGCAACCGGCAGAGCCGTAACCTAGCGCCCCCAATTATGAGGAGTTGGTCAAACTGCTTGCTAAGACTATAAGGGAGCTTGATATTCCACAAGGGAAAATCTACGCAGTCCATGGGGAGGACCACGGGGAAACTCGAGCATGACGGGGCCGCACCCAGCCCGAGTACCTGTGTCCACTCATGATTGGGGAAGACCATGTGTAGACATCGTGATTGAGGGAGAGAGAGGGGACTATTTGGTAGACATTGGAGCATCAAGCACGGTAGTCCACTCTCCCTCCCCGATATTGTCTCCCTGGTTAAGCGAACCCCCTATGTATTGGGTGGTTTTACAGGCAACTCAACGGCTGGGGCGGTGTCAAGACCTTAGAGTTTTAAGGTAGGGCCCCTCCAAACAAATTGGACGTGTATACTGATGAAATGGGATCAGCCAGGAATGGGAGTGTTGGGCTCTGATTGGATGTTAGCCCACAATGTGATCGTGGATAAGATTAATAACTGTTTGTGGGGGGGGGGATCATGGCGAGGAAGTAATGGTTATACCCCCGCGCCGGGCCCTATGACTTAGAAACACTAATGGCTAAAGTGCCCGAAAGATATCAAACCATAGTGTGGGACGCCATGGGAGATTCTGCTACCCATAACATGATTATGGCAGGGTAGCAGGAGTCGAGGTGCGAGTGGGGGGAGAACCCATGTCCCAGCCCCAGAAACAGTATACATTCCCCAGGGAAGCTAAAAAGGATCTGGAAAAAGCTGTTGTGTCCTTGGTGGAACAAGGGGTATTGAGACCTATTGCGACGCATGTTAACTCCCCGATTTGGCCGGTAAAGAAACCGGACAACTCTTGGCAGATGACTGTAGATTACAAGGTTTTGTATAAAAACATTCCTGCTTGTGCTCCCGCGGTAGCAGCCGTGGTTGATCTGATTGGCAATATTCCAAGCTCTGCCACGGTGTTCACAGTGTTGGACATATCAAATGGGTTCTGGTCGATTCCCTTGCACCTGGAGGACCAGTACAAGTTTGCTTTTACATTTAAGGGACAGCAATATGCGTGGACGTGTCTGTCACAAAGATTCCACAATAGTTTTACAAAAAGAAAATACTGCAGATGCTGGAAATCCGAAATAAAAACGGAAAATGCTAGAGATACTCAGAAGGTCAGGCAGCATCTGTGAAGAGATGTCTCTTTCTCTCTTCACAGATGCTGCCTGACCTGCTGAGTATCTCCAGCATTTTCTGTTTTTATTCCACAATAGTCTTCTGGACTCAACATCGAGTTCAACAATTTCAGACCATAGCCTCTGTCCCTATCTTTTTCTTCTCTCTTACATGGCAGCTGTCGATCATTCTGCCATCGCCATTTACACTTCATCTAGAGTCATCTTTTCTTTCTTAACATGTCCCATTATCATCTCCTTTTGCCTTGCACCATCATCCCTTTTGTCTCTTAATCTCTCCTGCCTTCCATCCTATCACAGACTTTGGAGGAAAAATTCGGTTGCTTTGCGCCCTAAGAGGGTGATAATGGGACGCAACACAACTAGCGCCCGGGCACGGCAATGTTTGCGCCGCTCGCGAAATTGACCAGAGTTTTTGCAGCGACGTTAAACACTACTGCCACGATCTCCTGCGCCGGCAGATCATGACATCAGTCGCGCGTGCAACACCCCGGTAGCTCCCTGGATCGGATATTGAGTCGCGCCCCCTTCCTTTCCGCCTGCCGCTAGCATCGACAGGTTGAGGGGAACGCTTTGCAGTCGGTAAGGGGCTGGGGGAATGCTATTTAAAGGCACCATCTTCCTGCCTTTTTTTGTGGGAGACATTCTTGCATGACGCATTCTGAGAAAGAGAGAGAGAGACTTCTGGAGAGATTCAACGCTGTGTGAAGGAGCTTTGGATACTGAGCAGCACTTTGCAGGTTCTTTTTGATTTGACCTTCCTTGCATCGATTTAGAAGAGACTATGGGGGAGACTCTGAGCTCTTTCCCTGGGCCTCTCCATTGTTCTTTCCAGCAGAATTCAAGTGGAGGTCTATCCAGGCCGAGATTCAAGGCTGCAATGAGCAGGGTGTGGCTGGAGAGCAAGATCGACCCTCCCCTTTAAGAACTGGCCGGCGCCAGTGTATCTGTATTCCATTGCTAACTAACATCACCTGAGCTTCGCCTGCGATCTGAGTTAGCGCCTTGCTCCTCGCCGTTAGCGCCTTAAGAGAGGTGTGCAGCGCCTGATGTAGCGCTCCAATCACCTCCAGGGGTGATAGAAGCCAAGTTTGCAGTCGGAGGCGATAATTTGCGTTAGGCGCTAAATTTTGCGCCCGGCCGATAATTACGCCCCAAACAGGGCGATACATTGTTTCTAGCACCTTTCCTTTTGTTCTTTCCTCCCCTCCCCCCTTTCCCTGCCCCTACACTTGCTTAAAAACCTGTTCCATCTCCAACTTTTTCCAGTTCTGATGAAGGGTCATCGACCTGAAACATTAACTCTGTTTCTCTCTCCACAGATGCTGCCTGACCTGCTGAGTATTTCCAGCATTTTCTGTTTTTATTTCAGATTTCCAGCATCCGCAATATTTTGCTTTTCCACAATAGTCCATCTATTTTCCATCAGTGTATAGCTCACTGTCTATCAAAATTTAGTTGATCAGGTCAGCTTGTACAATATGTAGATGAACTATTGCTGTTCACAGACAGTGAGAGTGAGCATGAGGAATTGCTGCAGGAGCTGTTAGAATTGCTTGCAGCCGCAGATTTTTAAATAAACCCCAAGGGGTCGATTTTCCTGAAGCTGTCGGGAAGAAGGTGGGACTACAACTTTCGGGTTTTAGACCCACCTACTTTGACGTCCGGCCAATCTGCGCAATTTTCCCTTGATTGACCTTGTTGAGCCCGCCCAGCGGGCTCAGCAGGCCAATTAAGGGCCACCCGGCAACAGGTGACGTCACAGACTGCAATTTCATCTGTCAAGAGTTCTTGACAGATGAAATATCAGTGTTTCACAGCTGTTTGAAGCTGTGAAACACTGACAGTCTGAGTTCTAACCTGAGTCCTTCTGCACAGACTCAGTTAGAACTCTCAGCAGCACTCAAAGCTGAAGGCTGTCACTTTTCACAGATCGCAGCCGTTCAGCTTTAAGTGCCAGCTGAGTGATGGACTCCCGACGGCTACAGGAAGAAAGGCTGTTAAGGTAAGTACAGGTAAGTAAAAGTTCTTTACACACTTTAGACACACCAAACACACTTACCTTTGCACTCATGCACCCATCACTCACCTGAGCACCGACATCGCGACCCCTCCAACTCCTTCAACCCGACGACCCGCCTGCTCTAACCTGGCGTGGTTTGGAGCCGTCGGGAATCCCACACGAAACCCCTCAAAATAGGGATTAAGCTAAAAACTACCTGTTAACAGGCAGTTAACAGGCAGTTAACTGGCACTAATCCCTTCCCGCCTGGTTTCGGCGGGTCCCAGTGCGGGGCGGGTACCCACCGCCCCTGAAACTTGCGTGGGGCGGGGTTTTGGGCGGGATGGTGTCGGGACCCCCAAATTCGGGATTTGCCCCCCCCCCCCCCCACACGCCTGAAACCCCGCCTGACGGCTCCAGGAAAATCGACCCCCAAGAAGGCACAGATAGGACAACGGGATGGTCAGTTTCTCAGGCTAACTCTTTGACCAGGAGAGCGCGCTATAGATGATGTGAAGCATAAAACGGTCCAGGAACTGCCCCGCCTGGGGTCGGTAACTGCTCTCCGATCATTCCTGGGTCTAACGGGATACTGTAGAGAATTCATTGAGAATTATGCAGCCACAGTGGCTCCTCTGCTGAGATTGCTTAGAAAAGGAGTTGATTGGGAAAAGGGTTAGACCTGAAACGTCGATTCTAATTTCTCTCCACGGATGTGGCCTGCTGAGTTTTTCCAGCATTTTCTGTTGTTATTTTAGATTGGGAATGGGATGAGCATTGTAAGAAGACATTTGTACAGTTGAAACAGGACCTACTGGGAGCGATAGACCATACAAAGGACTTTTTTCTTGAGGTAGCAGCGACAGATGCCAGTCTGGATGCTGTTTTAATGCAGGAAGTAAATGGACGGCTGAGACTCATAGCCTCTGCCTCCACAGTAATAACCAAGGTTCTACCTGTGAGAGGCATTTGCTTGCCACATTCTGGGCAGTAAGACATTTTGCCATATTCACGGGAACCCAGCCCATCACTCTCCTCACCCGCCACACACCAACCCGCTCCTGTTAGAAGGCCGAATTAAAGAGGGAACGGTGTCAAGCACCCGGGTAGCTGCATGGACCCTACAGTTAGAAGGGGTGGATCGGAGAGTAAGAACACTAAGCGAGCCAAAGCTAGCAGCTAACCTTAATTATCAGGGCGGATCTCAAAACCTGTATGTTAGAGGGGGTGTGGGAGACAGAGGGCAGATTTAAATCCTATATGCACCCTGAGGGAAGAGATATATATTTGGATGGGTCCAGTTTTGTGGAGAAGGTGGAATTTATTACCCACAAACAAGGGTGGAAGTGACGATTAATTTGCCCACTACTCTTAGTTCTCAACAGGCAGAATTGGCAGCCGTAACATATGTAGTAACGCATCCCACTGAGTTTCCCCCACTGTATACAATCTGTTCTGACTCCATGTTCACCTCTAATGCCTGTACGGAATATTTGCCGATTTGGGCTACAAGAGGTTTTACCTCCGCGGATGGCAAACCGTTAGTTACCGCACCAATGCTGGCGACTATCGTGGAAGCCCTAGGAAAGGGAGGGGAGGATTATTACATAAATAAAGTAAAAGCACATTCTAAAACTGAGCCCAGATGGGAGTGGAACAAAAGAGCAGACGAATTAGCGAGGGCGGGGGCGGAACGAGGTGTCCCATGGGACCCGTATCAATCAGGAATGGTGACAACCGTCACCCCGGTGGCCGATACCGTCCCGCTCCCTCCGGATCTTAAAACGGTACAGTTAGACGATTTAGTATTGAAGACTGTCCTTAGAGAAAAGGAGGCAGGGCATCTGTGGAAGGACCCTACGGTGCCAGCGATGTGGAGGTTAGGGAAGGAATGTTGTTCAAAGGGGATAAATGGATAGTGCCTGAGGGATTTCAGGAGAAATTTATGCAGCTCGCCCATGGGGGACCAGGGGCCAGGCACCCCAGACCTGAGACGACCTGGAAGCGGGTCGAGGAGGTGGGGTGGTGGCCTCATCTGAAGGAAGACAGAGAGGATTACTGTAAAAGCTGTTTAGTGTGTGCTGCTAATAATCCTGACCCACATAAGAGGAAGGCTCTCCTCAGACATATCATTCGACCAACAGGACCAGTGTGTCCAGATAGATTTTATCGGACCCTTGCCCACCACCAAAAAAGGCAATAAATACTGTTTAGTTTTGGTGGATAATTTCACAAGTGGGTAGAAGCCTTCCCGTGCAAGTCGGCCACAGCATTGTGGATGGCCAAGACCCTAGTTAGGGAGATATTTTCCAGATGGGGTCTCCCTCGAGTGGTAGAGTCAGACCAAGGGAGTCATTTTACAGGTCAGGTAATGCAAGCCACTCTGAAGTTGCTTGGGATTGAAGGGAAATGGCACGTAACCCACAACCCGCAGTCATCGGGGATTGTGGAAAGAATGAACCAAAGTTGGCCCTGCGAAAGGAATTAAACGAACAGCACACTAAGTGGGATGAGGTACTCCCCCTAATCCTTATGGGGATACGTAGTAACAGAGCCAAAGGAACAGGTCACTCCCCTCATGAATTGGTAACGGGGAGACCCATGCGAACCCCCAAACACCTGTTGGTCCCCACTCTGACTGATAAACAAATTAAGGAGGTGGCTCGGGAAAAATTCCTCAGTAACCTGTGGGGAACTTTAAAAGAACTGAACTAGAGGGCTGCCCACAACATTGGGAAGGCACATCGACACAACCGATTACATCTGGCTCCGAGTAAACGTCAGGAGTGGGAAGTAGGGAGCCAGGTAATGGTATGAAACTATGCGAGGGTGGGTGTCTTTGAACCCCTATACAAGGGGCCGTATTGCATTGTTGATAAAGCTAGTCCCATGGTGTATGCAGTTAAGTTGCCTAAGAAAATTAAATGGTTTGATATTAACCAGATGAAGCTTTTTCAGCCCACTAGCAGGTCCAGAAGACAACAAGCCACGATTATGAGCATGGTGCGCTGGATTTATCCTCTCCAGTGGGATGATGAAGAAGGGGTGTCGAATAGGACACCCCCACCCAATGAGGTGCCCTTACCTGAAGGGGCGCCTCCACAGGTACAGTATGATCCAAATGAAGGTGGACAGGACATGGGAGCTGTAGAAACCTCCTCGTCCCCTGGTCCGGAACTAGCTCCACAGAGGAGTCCAGCAGCCCCCTCCTACCCCACGGTGCCATAGTAAAAGAAATAAAAAGACACCCTTGAGGTATTATCAGTGGTAGGAGTGAGAAAATTATCCAATGCAGCAAAATAAAAGTAGGAAGCCCCGTTTTGTTTTGTTTTGTTTTTAAAATAAAATACATCAGTATTAAGAGTCTGAACTAATGGGTGTACCTAGGGTGCAAGGCCCGGAGTAACACTCCGTTTTTGTCCCCTTCCCCTACAGGCAAGGACCAGGCAAGGGAAGATGGGGAGACTATTTTGGATGCTGTGCAGTATAACGCTCCACCTTGGAGAGGCAACAGCAACGCACGGGGCGGCATCCAACAGTTTGAGTTACAACAGTCACATTACTATTGTCCCAGCAACGTCACCCCTAGGCACCGCCCAGGAGATCTCTCTCCAGTCCATTACGGGTACATGTGAAACCAGTTGTTTGGGAAGGATATGGGTAACCACTCATGTGATTCGAGGAGGATGGGGAATATGTGTAAAGTGTAAGAGTGGGACTACAAGTCAGCTGCGTGTATGGTTCATTCAGGCAAAAGCAGGTGACAATACTAGTTACCACCAGATAGGGGATCCTTGGGGGAACCCCGGGAGTCCAACTCAATCAGAAAGCAATGGAGATACTATGCTATGTTGGCCACGATGGGTGGTAAGAGCATGAGGGTATATATGGGTGCATAAACCCTTCAGTGACGCCATGTAACCACACTTTCATGTCCACGGAGCCGCTTTGTGGAGCTCCCATCCACTGGATAGGCGGGAAAAGTATCCAAGCGAATGGAATAGATGACAGGGGTCCCTACCAATGGTTTGTGGACGGGGAGGGAAGGCCGTGTAGGGGTCCGAAGGGTTGCACGCATTATCATGTGCAGGAATGTAAAAACGGAATAATACACATGGTGGAATTAAAAGTCCATCCTAAACTTCCCCTCTCTACGAATAAAACTCAACCGTGGGAAGAACAACAAGAAACCCAGGTTGTCTGCCCCAAACACACCCTGGGACCGACAAATGGGTTAGTGGTAATCCCAACTCGGATGATATTGTACCATGATGTGCACCATGAGGTGGTGCCGGTAATATTGAATCTGACTGAGATGGGACTACCGAACTGGTGCAAGCCAGAAACAGCACGGTTATATGAGAGGATGATGCTGGAATTAATAGAGGGATTTTGGGAAAGGCCCAGCACAACAATGGCGGAATCGGATTTAGAGCATTTAGATCGCAAGGGCTCAGGGAATGGTAATGGACTTAACGATATCCTGGGGAAAATAGTACCAAGATCATTGAAGAAAATTATGTCATTTATGGGATTAAAGGGGACCATATCAGAAGGTGGCGGGGTCTGATAAATGATGTAGTCTTGATATGGCTAATTTGGATCAATCTGTAAAGGAAGTTAGAAATCGTTTAAGGGAAATTTTGAACAAAATGAATGGTCTGAAACAGGAGGAATTAAAGGAAGAATTAAAGGAGGACCAAATTATGACCATTCATCTGCAGGACATGGTTAAACATTTAGAATCCCATGCTAAAAGATAAATCAAATTTTAAAGGAGGATCGAAAGGCCTCTAGTGAGGCTGTGCGAAATGATGTGTGTGTAATGTATGGATCTTCGTTAGTGGAACAAGTCCGTGAAAACCTGCAGAGCATTGTTGAAGGGAAGCTACCCTCGTGGGTGACTGACACCTGAGGGCAATTTCCACTTACAGTACCAGTTTACCATGAATGTGTGTGAAGTCAGGGGGTTGGTACAGGTGTACCCGGTGAAACCTGAATGCCAGTTACAGGAACAGAACAACGTCACCCTGTTAGGAATGGTATTGTATTACCCCATTCTGCCTGAAAAGGTGTCCCCAGATCCTCTGTTCCGCGTGGAGAACATAGGAGTACGTCAGGGAGATCACTTAATAAGGTATGACGAACCCCCGAAGTACGTAACCCGAGTGGATGGGACCACTTGGGTGGCCGCAGATTTCACCGGGTGTGCGCAAGCTCGGGACACATTCATCTGCCCTTATGACGTGGTAGAACACGAAGCCCCTGCGTGCTGGTTTGATTGGGATGGGATAGAATGGAACTGCACCATGAAAGTGATTGCAGGACAGCATTTCTCTGTACAATCTGTGTACCGAGGGAAGGGTGAAGATTGCCACTATGCACCGGGAATACCCGTACGGTAACAACCTGATCTGTCCTGTTGTGGCAGGAACTTTTTGTTTTACCCCAGTCCGACCTGTGAGACTTGGGGCGCGGGTTTTATTAAGCATTTATTCGCATAGGCAAGTAGATATCACTGTAGAAGATGAGTTAAAAGAGCAATTACACCAGTATGTGACTCGATTCGGCTATTACATTCCACCTCTGCCAGAACACTTGGTAGAGTTAGTCAGTCCCAAAAGCACTTTTATACCCTGGCCCAGAAAAATCGTGAATTGCATAAAATGATCCCTAAAGTCAGGGAGGATTCGTCCTGGTGGGATATTGATATGAGTATTGAGGTTCATCCCTGGATAAGAATTAACTCCCACGTTTTGGTCATTGTTCAGTTGGTGATTGTGTTATATTTACTAACGATAACTTGTCGAGTCAACAGGACACGCAAGCAACAAGAATGGATTAATCTGTTGCAGAAGACGCCAAAAGAAGAAGACAATGCCTACAAGTTGTAAGTGCCTGTAACGCTTGATTTGGGTGCACAGACACTGAAGGTGGATTTGTAAGAATAAGCCATTTGCTGTAAATATTGCTGTAATTTGACCAAAACTGAAAACAAACCTGACCACATTTTGGTATACCAGCGTGCTTCGGGAAGTTGAGGAACTACTGAACTTTTTGTGCAAAAAACTGTTCACAAATAAAGACGACCTTGAGCAAGAACAGAACTTTGCTAAATGAATTGTTATGGCTGTATGCTGTGAAAGGCTGCCAGCTGCCTTTTGCCAAGATAAGGAAAGCATGCTTTGAGAGTCCTGTGGGAATAGACTAGTGAACTGTGGAAACATCTTCAGACTTTGGAATGTAATTTTGAAGACCCATGGATGTCTAACGGACTAGCGATAAGAAGGTCTGAGAAACAACTGATGACCATTATGCGGTATAGTTAGGGACACGTACGCAGTGGGAGGTTTGACAAATTTTGGGGTATAACAGGTGCTGTTTCAAGACACTCATTGCTGCAGTCGGGAGGGGCGACCTGGTCAGTTGCCAGAAATCATACATCTAGTCACAGTCGAATTGACCACTCGTTAGTGTTAGTATGTATGTTGTTTTGTTTTGCTTGAGCTTAAAGTAAAGGGATAGCTCTGTGTATGTTTAGATATAATTGGGAATTATGATACATTACAAGACTATCGGATTACTTGTAATCTCTTGCTGATGTTTAAGTAAAAGAAGTTTTCACAGATTAATTGGGTTTTGTGTTGTCTGCTCGATGGGTCTGAACTTAGGAAACTGACGGGGCAAGGGGCAATTTCCGCATGTCTTACAAATTAATACAGAGATAGAAATTAATAGGTTTAATCTAATAGCCATTACGGAGATGTGATTGCAAAGTGACCAAGGTTTGCAACTAAATATTCCAGGATACTTAACTTTTAGAAGAGATAGGCAAAATGGAAAAGGAGGAGGGGTAGCCTTGATAATAAAGGATGGGATAAAGACAGTAGAGAGAAAGGATCTTAACTCCAAACATCAAGAAGTAGAATCAGTTTGGGTGGAGCTAAGAAACAGCAAGGGCAGAAAACATTGGTTTGAGTTGTTTATAAGCCCCCAAACAGTAGTTGTAATGTAGGGCAGAGTATAAATCAGGAAATTGGAGGTGCATGTAACAAGGGTAATACAGTAATCATGGGGGACTTTAATCTACATATAGAATGGGCAAACCAAATTTGCAGTAATAGTGTGGAGGACAAATTTATACAATGTATACAAGATAGTTTTCTAGATCAGTATATTGAGGTGTGAAGGAATAAGCCATATAACCTATTCTGAAAAATACACCATTCTATGAAAGAATTCTGGCCTTATTAAAACATGACAAACTGGGTTTGGAAATCTAGAAACCTAACAATGGAGAAGCTGTATTGTTAACAGCATTCTGGCTATGGGGATGGGATGGTTGATGACACTGAGTCAATGGCCTTGTTGAAACAGAAGGTTGGAGGCTCCTGACGATCTGAATCTTTGGAAAGAAGACAATGGTGCATCCTGGTTAAGGTGTTCCAAGTTACACTTCATAAAGAGGCACATAAAATTAAGAAACATATGCCTTCGTAAAAATGACATCAAGTAAAAGAAACACCTGCCGTCACATCGTTTTTGTGTTAAACTTAAAAACACCTACAGAGTGGAGACACGAGTCTGTATTGCTACCAACTGAGGTGACTAAGAATTGCATAGATCACCCTAGTTAAGGTGTTCTAATTGCAAGAGCATGAAGAGAAGGCCTTAGTAAAAATGACATCAAATAGAAAAACCTGTTGTCACACCGTTTTTATGGTAAGCTTAGGACACCTTGGGTAGAGACACGATTCTTAATGCTACCAGCTGAGGTGACTAAGAATTGTAGGGGTCAGCAGAAAAATGACTAGAGATAATTAGCTTACATCAGCAGAAAACCTTAAAGGAATACCACTGGAAAAGGGTATAAATATTGAACTCTCAAATAGGATACTAGACTTGCTGTAAAGGGGCAAAGTGATTCTTGGCTTCAGAGGCAGGCTCTGTAAGTCTACAACTCTTTGTGTCTTGGAGATCAAGGTACTGTATTTGATTTTGATGGATATCCTGAATAAACTTTAAGAACTGTAAAACTGTAGTGAAGTTAAGATTTGAGAATAAGGATCTCTGATAATAAGATTGTAAAGATTTCTCTTTTTGGAACTGTTAATGTTGTGATTGAATCATCAACTGTAAATTACATGTCAGTTCTTTAATAAATCTATATATTTTTAGAATTGTCTCATAATACTTCTGTATCAAACTCGCGAACTCAATCTCTGTACACTCTTTGGTGAGGAGTTGCAAAATTCTGGGGGAGTTTTCTGGACCCTCATAATATCCGGAACGTTACAGTCTAGCTAAACTTATTAAAAGTGCTATCTGGAGGACGGTAACATCTTCAGGTTGTTCCTTTCCTTTAGGGGGAGATAGTCTGGACCTTTAGACACAATTAAGCGTCTTTAGGATTCGGCTACCTCAAACTTTAGTCTGGGGAATATGCCTGATCTGGGATAGCCCTAAAGGGGCTAGGACTAGTAATTATCCCTTCAGAGGAACCAACTAGGGAACAGGCTATTTTAGACATTGTGTAATGAGAAAGGGTTAATTAATAACCTTGTAGTAAAGGCGCCTTTAGGGAAGAGTGACCATAATATGATAGAATTTTATATTAAGTTTGAAAGTGATTTAGTTAATTTTGAAATTGGGTCTTAAATCTAAACAAAGCAAACTATGTAGGTACGAGGGGCGAGTTGGCTAAGGTAGATTGGGGAACTACATTAAATGGTATGATGGTAGACAAGCAATGGCTAGCATTTAAAGAACTAATACATAATTTACAACACATATACATTCCTTTAAAGCACAAAAACCCCACAGGAAAAGTGGTCCAACGGTGGCTAACAAGAGAAGTTAAAGATAGTATTAGATCAAAGGAAGAGGCTTATAATGTTGCCAAAAAAAGCAGTAAGCCTGAGGATTGGGAGGATTTTAGAATTCAGCAAAGGAGGATCAAGAAAGCGATAAAGAAAGGGAAAATAGAATATAAGAGTAAACTAGCGAGAGACATAAAAACAGATTGTAAAAGCTTCTATAGGTACGTAAAAAGGAAAAGATTAGCAAAAGTAAATGTGGGTCCCTTACAGTTGAGAAAGAAGAAATTATAATGGGGAATAAGGAAATTACAGAGAAATTAAACAAATACTTTGTGCCTGTCTTCACAGAAGATGATGCAAAAACCTCCCGGAAATAGTGGAGAACCAAAGGTCTAGTGAGAATGAGAAACTGAAAGAAATTATTAGTAAAAAAATAGTACTGGGGAAATTAATGGGACTGAAAGCCGATAAATCCCCTGGACATGATGGCCTACATCTTAGGGTTTCGAAAGAGGTGGCTATAGAGATAGTGATGAGGGTTGTCATTTTCCAAAATTCCACTGATTCTAGAACAGTTCCCATAGATTGGAAGGTAGCAAATGTAACCCCACTATTTAAGAAGAGAGGGAGAGAGAAAACGGGGAACTACAGACCAGTTAGCCCAACATCAGTAGTAGGGAAAATGCTAGAATCTATTAGTAAGGACGTGGTAACAGGGCACTTAGAAAATAATAATAGGATTGTGCAGAGTCAACAAGGATTTATGAAAGGAAAATCATGTTTGACGAATCTGTTAGAGTTTTTTGAGGTTGTAACTAGCAGGATAGATTGGGGAGGGACCAGTGGATGTGATGTATTTGGATTTTCAGAAGGCATTCCATAAGGTGCCACACAAGAGGTTATTAAAACAAAATTAGGGCTCATAGGATTGGGGGTAATATACCAGCATGAATTGAGAATCGGTTAATGGACAGAAAACAGAGAGTAGGAATAAATGGGTAATTTTCGGGTTGGTAGGCTGTAACTAGTCGGGTACTGCAAGGAACAGTGCTTGGGTCTCAGTTATTCACAATCTCTTAAATTTCCTACTGGATTTCATAGAATCATACAGCACAGAAGGAAGTCATTCAAACCATTATGTCCATTTCTTTCAATACTATATATCATTTTGTCACAGTTATATATTAGTCAATTTATGGAGAGGTCAGTGGCTGGGTATTCTGCAGCGAGTGACTCACCTCCTGTCTCCCTAAAGCCTATCTACCACCTACAAAGCACAAGTCAAGAATGTTATGGAATACTTTCCACTTGCCTGCATGGGTGCAACTGCAACATCACTCAAGAAGCTAGCCACAATCCAGGACAAAGCTATCCACTTGATCAGCAGCCCATCCATCACCTTAAACATCCATTCCCTCCATCACCAGTGCATGGTGACTGCATTATGTACTATCTACAGGATGCAATGCAGTAACTCACCAAGGCTACTTCGACAGGACCTCCTAAACCCATGCTCTCCACCATGTAGAAGGCCAAGAGCAGCAGGTGCATCACCTCCATGTTCCCCACCCGAGTCACAAACCACCATGACTTGGAAATATATCGTCGTTACTTCATTATCGTTGGGTAAAAATTATGTAGCACCCTACCCAACAGCATTGTGGGAGTACTTTCACCACATGGACTGCAGGGGTTCAAGAAGGCGGCTCACAACTACCTTCTCAAGGGCAAATAGGAATGGGCAATACATGCTGGCCTTGCTAGCGACTCCCATAACCCAAGAATGAACTAAAAAAAGAGAAATTATAAACAGATTCAATCACTTATTTATAAGATTAAGAAGTAGCTTACCTTTTTGATGGTTTCTCCAAATGTAAATGCCAAAGCCAAGTGCTATACATATTAGCACCACAACACAGATTATAGCTGCAACAACATGTGAACGGGCCCCAGATCCTGTAAATTATAAGAGTATAAAAACAAATAGCTATTTGAAAATCTATAACAATGATTTGGCTCAACATGTAAGGAGAACTGATAATGATCCATGATATTGAACACAGTGCCCATGCAGATTTGATGTTAACACTCAGTTCCTCAGAACAACAGTAAGAGCTTAAAAAACAAAGGGGGCTCAAAACTGAATATGAGCAATAAAAAGTAAATACTGTAAATAATTACTTCCTCCATGTATTCACAAGGGAAGACAGGAGCAATATGCCCTTCCCAAACAAAGATATGCAAAGTAAAATCAATTACTTAGGTATAAATGAGATGGAAGTCTTATAAATGTTAGAAGTACTCAAAAGGCATAAATGATATTTACCCCAGAGTGCTGTGAAAGACTAGGGAGGGGATTTGTAAGGCACTAACAATCATTATGGGGAAGTCCATGGAATCTGGGAAGCTACCAGAAGATTGAAACAGACTAATAAGGTGCCCATGACCAAAAAGGGTGACTAAACACACACAGGCAACTATGGGCCCATCAGCCTTACTTTAATTGTGTATAAACTAATGGAATTGATTATTAGGAGCAAACCTGAGGATCAACTGTACCATAATAACCTAGGAAACAGTAGTTAACATGCTACATATAGGAAGGAAAATAGACAACACGTACACTACAGGAATGATGTTGAAATGGTTATGGATGAAGCTGAGAAGATTGGGGCTCATGGGATTGGGGTAATATACTAGCATGGATTAAGGATTGGTTGATGGACAGAAAACAGAAAGTAGGAATAAATGGGTCATTTCGGGTTGGCAGGCTGTAACTACAGTAGTGGGGTACCGCAAGCATCAGTGCTTGAGCCTCAGCTATTCACAAACTATAGCAATGATTTGGATGAGGGGACCAAATGTAATATATTCAAATTTGCTGATGATACAAAGCTAGGTGGGAATGTAAGTTGTGAGGAGGATGCAAAGAGGCTTCAAGGGGATATAGACAAGCTAAGTGAGTGGGCAAGAACATGGCAAATGGAATATGATGTGGAGAAATGTGAAGTTATCCACTTTGGTAGGAAAAATAGAAAAGCAGAGTATTTCTTAAATGCTGAGAGATTGGGAAATGTTGGTGTTCAGAAGGACCTGGATGTCCTTGTACAAGAATCACTGAAAGTTAACATGCAGGTACAGCAAGCAATTAGGAAAGCAAATGGTATGTTGACCTTTATTACCAGAGGATTTGAGTATAAGAGTAAAGACGTCTTACTGCAATTATATAGGGCCCTGGTGAGACCACACCTGGAGTATTGTATACAATTTTGGTCTCCTTACCCAAGGAAGGATATACTTGCCATAGAGGGAGTGCAACAAAGGGTCACCAGACTGGTTCCTGGGATGGAGGGATTGTCCTATGAGGAGAGATTGAGTAGACTAGGCCTATATTCTCTAGAGTTTAAAAGAATGGGAGGTGATCTCCTTGAAACATACAAAATTCTTACAGGGCTTGACATGTTAGATGCAGGAAGGATGTTTCCCCTGGCTGGGGAGTCTAGAACGAGGGGTCACAGTCTCAGAATAAGGGGTCGGCCATTTAGGACTGAGATGAGGAGAAATTTCTTCACTCAGAGGGTGGTGAATCTTTGGAATTCTCTACCCCAGAGGGCTGTGGATGCTCAGTCGTTGAGTATGTTCAAGACAGAGATCGATAGATTTTTGGATATTAAGGGAATCAAGGAATATGGGGATAGTGCAGGAAAGTGGAGTTGAGGTAGAAGATCAGCCATGATCTTATTGAATGGCGGAGCAGGCTCAAAGGGCCAAATAGCCTACTCCTGCTCTTATTTCTTATGTTCTTATGTATACTGGCGGATCTTATCTTTTGATCAAAGACACTGAGAACATAAGGAGCAAAGGCTGCTGAGATGACAATGTAACAGAACATGTGTAGAATATGATTTTATATTTAGCAATCTGTTTGATGACCTAAAGGTCAAAGTTAAACTCAGCAAGAATTGAGCAATGTATGATTGTTTTTAACATGGTATAAAGAGGGAATCAAGCCTTCACTCATGTTAGGAACTTGAGCTACCTTCAAGGCAAGGTACCGTGAACGGCTGGGATAGACAATCGCTCACGATTATCAGGAAGTTCTTTACACGCAAGTTTCTAGACATAGGACTACATGTACTACTCTGTATGTAGTCTGTATGTAAGATGAATGTTTTGAAACTATAATAAATGAAGTTAATTGTCAGACATATTACTCTCTCTAGCTTTTTGAATCGGTTATTAAAAGAATAAGGATTAATGCAACACCACCCACTTTTTCTTTCCCACTCCCTTTCCCTGTCACGTATCCACTTTTCACATTCTCCTCCCCTTCCCTCCGCTCACTCAACCCTCCTTCTAGCCTCCCCTCACATTTATGTTCCTCTCACGATAGAACTCACCTTGTACAGTGAGTACAGATTCTATTGTGAAACCATCAGGAAATGTTGGGTGCCTCACCACACATCTGTACTTGACACCATCGTCATTCACTGTTGGTTGAATCCTCAGTTGACTGGAAATATTAAATGTTTTATCACTATTCTTGACAAATTTTTTTGTATAGCTATCTAACGAAACATTTTCTGTTCTCCATCTTGATATCTTGACCCAGTTGATGTCTAGCGGCCAAGGATAAAATCCAGTTACGTCACATCTCACAGAGCCCTCTGCACCACTCGGAATTGTAATGGATTGTGCGGATAAGCTAATGTTTGGTCGAGCTGTGTAGAAAACAAATGTAAATTTAAGTAGAGGTTGTATAGGTTAATAATACACCAGCAATATGCTGGCAATATCTTACTGATAAGCTACTACAAAACCAGAAAATGTAGATCTTAGATGTGATCAAAATACCTTCTTTTCCCTTTCTACATTCTCACATGAAGCCTTTCAAGTCATAATACAATTAGTCTTTGTGATGAAACCAAGCCATAGAAATTTCCAACAAACAAAAATACTTTTGGTTTGGAATGGAACTTTATGAATTGGTATCTTAAATGTTTATCTTGGTCTTCCCTTAGGCAATATCAGACCAGAACCCAGATACACAGGTTCTTCACCGCATCTGAGGACCCCCAACATTGGTCATTTCTGCTTCCTTGCCCTGGCATCAGGTCAGAGAAGGTTCAGCAGGCAGTACACCCAGGGAGAGGAGGGAAACCTAGTGACAGGAAGGAAACCCAGTGAGAGGAGGTACACCCAGTGAAAGGAGGGAAACTTGTGTGCTGAATGTTGGTTGTGGGTCGTATATGTGGCTTGAGCCTGTTGGCCCTCAGAAATATAGGTGAGTTTTTTTTAATAGCTCCTTATAAAGGAAGCTGATCGGACAATTTATTCTTCTTTCTGGGGAGCAGAGGCAGCAAACCCCCTGAACCCAGATCTGTCTGACTATGCAACAGTATGTGACATCAGGGTGAAGGTGGGCACCCGAGATACATCCAGCGATGCAGACACGTGCCGGGCATATTTAAACTAGGTGACCCTCCCGTTACTCCACATACTCAAAGGGGGGTCAGCAGCACAGGGCTCTGGCTGGCATGATCCCTGTAATGCCGATGTAACTTCGCAGGAAGTGGGGCGGAAATACCGTTTATGTGCATAAGCAAGGTTTCTGCCATGCTTCCGGCGAAGTTACAGCGGGAGCAACTCTGAGGAAATAATCATTATCCATGGACTCACGCACTTTCTGACAGCATTTAACACGAAAACATCACACATGTGGTTTTTACGATCCTTACCTGATACCTGCATTGTTGAAGTCTGTTCTGCGTTTTCAGGGGTAATGAACACAATGCAAGTGTATCTTCCTTCATCTGCTAACTGTACATTCGGAAGATGAAGTGAAGCGTCTCCCTTTAGTAAATCACTTTCAGAAATGTATGCTCCAGGTCGCGTTTGGTTATGATCTCCTCCAAAGAACGAATACACCTTTGTTTGTTCAAGGAGCCATCGGACTCCTACCTTTCTTAGGTCGATGTTGTCACCAACATAGCCAGTTACCTTGCATTTCAGGTGAACATTTTCATTTACTAATACTTTCAGTGGGCTTTGAAATATCTCCAGATCTATGGTATCTTTAAAAAAAATGCAAGAGTTGTGAAACCATCTAACAAGATATACTGCCACAATAATACTGTACAGTTTTGTGCACAAGACACATTTGTATATTCCTTCTAAGTTTAAAACAGCAACTTACCTATCTGTGCCATGTTTACTTTTAATGCAATTTTTATAGAATATCGAGAACTTCCACTACAAGATCTTCAGAGGTCAGAGCTGATCAGCATGTATATGCTATATGTAGGAACTAATGATTGAAAACTGACAGCAGTTCTCTCTTCAGACACTTCTTTAAACCAGTAAGATTGAAAAAAAGTACAATGAATAGGGCCTCTTTCTCATGGACGTTAATGGGAAGGGAGCTATATCGACATAAGTTCCAGCAACTCATGAGGCTGTCACCCCACCCCCCCCCCCCCCCGCCCCCAAAAAGTAAGCAGAAAGCACGGGGTTGATTTACGCCTGTGCCATACCTCGGGTAGGCGGAACAATTGCTATACCAATTGTGATGTCGGTGGGATGCCCAATCCATTTAGGAGTAAGGCCTTATTCAAACTTGATTGGCAAAGTGCCAGCACGAATCCTGCAGCTTACAGGCACCTCGTTGTTTTGGAGCGCAGGTTATCTAACAGGCCAGCTGCTTCTCAAAGTCAACCTGAGCCTTTTAAAGGGAATGTAGAGTTGTTATTTGTGATGTGTTGGAAGCAAATATTTGGAGCAACAGGCAGAATTTCGACAGCCAGGGTACCCTGATTTTCAGATACAGCCACGAAGGTGCTTATTGAACAAATCAGGTCCAGGAAAGAGGTCCTTTTCCTTCAGATGATAGATGGGCGCCACGCCAAATAAGTCAGCAGGTGTGAAAAGAACTGGCTGAGCAGGTCAATACTAGCAACGTCATTCACAGAACCTGGCTCTAGAGTCGGAATTTTTTTTATGATCTTACCAGGATAGCAGGAGTAAGACTCCTCTTCACATCTCTCTTACTGAATACAGCCCTGGAATACCACATTTTCCCCCAGCACTGCCAACCCTTCTCCCTCCCACTACACATGCCTCTCCTTCAATCACAATGGAACACTTTACTACACCTCCTTCTTTGTACACACAGACTAAACACCTGCTACCGCCTTCAAAAGCAGCAACAAACAAAATTCTGCTTTTATTTTGTTTGGACTTGGGTAAAGTTCACATTTCTGTTTAACTCTGTGATACTTTGCATTGTATATACTTTCTTTCAACAACTCTCCCCTCTTGCACACACTTGCTGCTTCTTCCTCCCAGCATGCATCTGATGCCAAGCTGCCTCAGACATTATTCACACGAACCCACTCCCACTCTTCTTACAGGACAAGCTTGCACAAAACAGAAGGGAGACTGCAGGAACCGGGAAAGGATAAGCTATGTTGCAAACTCTCACTCCAATGGAGGATGCTGCCATCAATTTTATTGGTGGGGGGAGGACACACAGCATTTCCTGGACCTGATTTGTTCAATAAACAACTTCCCGGTAGTATCTGAAAATCAGGGTACTCTGGTTGTTGAAATTCTGCCTGTTGCTCCAAATATTCGCTTCCCACACACCACAAATAAAAATTCCCTGGACTCGGGAGAGGTCCCAGCAGATTGGAAAACCGCAAATGTAACACCCCTATTTAAGAAAGGAGGGAGAGAGAAAGCAGAAAGCTATAGACCAGTTAGCCTAACATCTGTCATTGGGAAAATGCTGGAGTCCTTCATTAAGGAAGCAGTAGCAGGGCATTTGGAAAATCATAATGCAGTCAAGCAGAGTCAGCATGGTTTTATGGAAGGGAAATCATGTTTAACAAATTTGCTGGAGTTCTTTGAGGATGTAACGAGCAGCGTGGACAAAGGTGAGCCAATGGATGTGGTGTATTTGGATTTCCAGAAGGCATTCGATAAGGTGCCACATAAAAAGTTACTGCATAAGATAAGAGCTCATTGAGCTGAGGGTAATATATTAGCATGGATAGAGAATTGGCTAACTAACAGAAAGCAGAGAGTCGGGATAAATGGGTCATTTTCCAGTTGGCAAACAGTAACTAGTGGGGTGCCACAGGGATCGGTGATGGGCCTCAACTATTTACAATCTACATTAATGACTTGGATGAAGGGACCGAGTGTAATGTAGCCAAGTTTGCAGATGATACAAAGATGGGTGGGAAAGCAAGTTGTGCAGAGGACGCAAAGAATTTGCAAAGGGATATAGATAGGCTAAGTGAGAGGGCAAACATTTGGCAGATGGAGTATAATGTGGGAAAGTGCGAGGTTATCCACTTTGGCAGGGAAAATAAAAAAGCAAATTATTATTTAAATGGAGAGAGATTACAAAATACTACAGTTCAGAGGGACCTGGGGTCCTTGTGCATGAAACACAAAAAGTTAGCATGCAGGTACAGCAAGTAATCAAAAAGGCAAATGGAATGTTGGCCTTTATTTCAAGGGGGTTGGTGTATAAAATAGTATATTCCTGCTACAACTGTACAGGGTATTGGTGAGACCACACCTTGAGTACTGCGTACAGTTTTGATCTCCTTATTTAAGGAAGGATATACTTGCATTGGAGGCAGTTCAGAAACGATTCACTGGGTTAATTCCAGAGATGAGGGGGTTGACTTATGAGGAAAGGTTGAGCAGTTTGGGTCTATAATGATTGGAATTTAGAAGAATGAGAGGTAATCTTATTGAAACATATAAGACTGAGGGGGCTCGACAGGGTAGATGCAGAGAGGATGTTTCCCCTCGTGGGGAAATCTAGAACTTGGGGGCACAGTCTCAGAATAAAGGGTCACCCTTTTACAACTGAGATGTGGAGGAATTTCTTCTCTCAGAGGATTGTAAATCTGTGGAATTCTCTGCCGCAGAGAACTGTGGAGGCTGGGGTGGAGATAGACAGATTTTTGCAAGATAAGGGAGTGAAGGGTTATGGGAAGCGGGCAGGGATGTGGCTTTGAGCCCAAGATCAGCCATGATCTTATTGAATGGCGGAGCAGGCTCGAGGGGCCTCCTATTCCTTATGTTCCTTGTTTCTTATGCGAGAAATAGCCTCAGATGCCGACATCTTTGCACCCCACATTGTTCAGCGCTCTGCCGCTATCGCCCCGCTCTCGCACTTTAGCGCCCTAAGTGGGGAGCGCTTGATTTAGCGCTCCACTTCCCTCTTGGAGCCTGATGATACTTTTCCGAGATTTCAGAAGTTATCGCCCCAAACGCGGTGCTATGGAATTTCTAGCCCTTTGATTTTATTTTCACTATTATTCCTAATCTTTGTAATCAAATAAGACTTTTGGCAGATCTTGGAGTTTCCATGAACATGGACAAGTGTAAAATTAAATTCACATTATATTAAATGTTTAGTTTTGTGTCCTTTCTACCTTTATTCACCCAAGGCAACTCTTCATGCTTCTCGTCAGCATGTTTCTAGCTACCTTTGCTCTCCTCATTTCTTCCTGAATGTTCCTTTCTTGCAAGTGCTGATCTATAATGTGAGGGGTTTAAATTCATCTCTCTCCCCCCACTTTCCCCGACCTTCTTTTGCTTCTCCTGTTGTTTTATGATGACATTCCTTTTGATCAGTCTCCATTACCCCTTTACTCACTCCCTGAAAGGTAGCCTGCCCAACCTTCTTTTTGCTGGCACCTTAGACCTGAAACAACCTGGAAGCATTTAAGTAATGTCACAATCACACAGCAGTAAGAAAACTAGGAGCGAATTGCTCCAGAGTTCATTCCAGAACCAACATATACTGCCACCACCAAACTGCAATCTAAAACTGTTAGAGATTGTTTATTTCATTACACAGAAATCAAAAATCAAAAACTGAGTTTATTGCAACACTAACATTGGTGTGTGAATGAAGCTTCAAACTCAAAATGATTGTTAGAGCTCAACAGCCAGCTTCACGTAGCTTACGCTGGCAAAGGGCAGTAGCGGAGACACCATTTAAAGCCCACCACACACGTACTCTGTTTTATTTCATCATATACAAAAAGTGAAACATTAAGTTTTATTTTCCCAGCAATTAAGAAGAGTTTAAAGTTTAAAAATGAAATCATTTAAAAAGGATAAATAGCAGATAAGATTCCAGGTGTAACTCTGCCTGAAAAAATCAGGTGTATTCACGACCAGCTGGTCTTACACCTGATTAGTTAACTGACAGTCGCAGAGACGCTGTTATTTGCAATATGAAAGTAAATATATGTCATGGTAACTATCCTTTCTGCAAGGCTCATAGTAATGGCAAGCTTACAAATAATGAATGTACTTAAATAATTACCCATAATCAACAGTTTAGAAGCTGCACCTATTAAAATTCTACTAATGTTGATTTGTAACTTTTCTATGCTGTAACAGAAGCAAAATCTCTTAAAACACTTTTGTTATCCACCTGCATTTTGTCATCGTACTAAAACTAAAAGAGAACTTAGATCAGTAATACTTTACCTGATGTTGAAATAAATGAAACAATACTGCAAAAAGTCAAAATGTTCATTCTTGTTTCGAGAAGTGCAAGCTCCTATAGCATTCTCCAAGAACGATATCCATCAACAGGTGCGCGTTTATTGCAGAACAAACTCAGTCTTTTACTTTCATTATTAAACAACCTTTGTCTGGTTGATTAGTAAGATAGAGCAATTAAAATACAACTTTTGTTACCCGGGACAAAGTTCAAGCACAACGGTTTAATTATTCACTAATATTGAAAAGTGCAGCGTTTCAATTAAAGATTGTAAACGAGAAAATTTTTCTAAACACATATTGCATCAAAAATAGATGGCATCACATCACTCACACCTCATACCATTTTGCTGTTGTTCATAAATGTCACTTTTATCATTAATATAAGCGGGAGAATTCTCAACTTTGCCGCCTGGATGGCAATCTGTCAGAGCAAATGGCCTGCCCGTGTGGAAATGGCTCGATTTTTATTCCAAACGGGCAGGCGAGCCACTTGGCTAGGTTACCATTTTCAATTGAGTGCCAGTTAGCCAGAGTGCAAAACCAGGAAACTCGCCTCGGCGGTGCCGCTGGCTGACAGGCACTGGTATGCAAATGAGCACATCGGGCACTCAGCAAGCGGATCATGGGTAAAGCCAGAAAGTTCATGGAAACTCGGGAGGAGCAATTTAAAGGCACACAGACAGTGGAAATCGCTTCCACTTGAGTTTCCTCTATTGGTGAACCGATTCTACGCTGTTTGAGCACCGGACGTACAGCGGAAACGGCGAGGAAATTCACCCCCAGACAGATGTTCGCACATTCTGATATAGCCAAGCATTCCTAATTAACACACCAGCCTGAGCTGGTTTTGCCAACACTGAAGAACAGGAATAAAAGGCTGATCAATGTACTATGATTCTTCAGTAAGATAGTCTAACAATACCGTGGCAGAGCACAGTTATTAAAAAGGGAGTGAGGGAATGATGAATAGCGAGAGAGGAGGAGAAAGAGACGAATGGAGAGAGAGAGGCCACTTTAAACACTGACCAGAGAGTAGGGGAGACATAGGTGCTGGGGAACCCAGAAGCAGGAATTATTTTTTTTTGAATATCAGTGGGGAGTGGTAGACCATGACAGTCACCAGGAGGGTTGTGAGTACCGTTTTTGAAGAGCCAGATGTTCCAGCGGGCAAGTCGAGAGCAGGGAAGCCACAGACTTTACCGCCAGTTAAAAATGAGCAGGTTACTTACCTGCTCAGAACCTATCCTTTCCCTGCAGTCGCCAATATTACCTTGCAGGGATCTACAAGTGGATAAGCTGCTCACCTAAATTAGGTGGAGCCTCATGAATTTATGCAAATCATGGCTCCAATACGTCAACAGGACCCCAAAGACATTTTAACCAGGGCCCGAGCGGAGAAGTCGCCATGGCTGTCCCGCTAGGCTAAAGCAGGTCATCAGCTGGTGGGAAAGATGAAGAGGCCCTCCAGGCAAGTAAAAGTATTTTCTCTGCAGAACCAGGAGCAGGAGTGCTGCTCTAGGCTCCACAAGAAAAGTTGCCGTCTTCCCTGACCTGGATTCCGCACCCCCACCTTCCCTCCCGCAAGATCCTCTCGTAACCTTTTCCCCTTTACTTGCCTGGAAGCCAGCGGCAGCAACATTTAAATGAGGCACTGAAGTTAAAGTACCCCGGGCCTGTAATACAGGCCAGAGATTGCGTTTCGAACCCATCCCACACTTTGTTTAAGCTTACCGTCTTTGCTACCTAAAATGATATTTTTTGTTAAACTGCCCGATGGGACAAAAGATTATATGGAACTGAGGACCAAAGTAATGTGAATTGATGTTGCTGAAGAGAGAGATGGAGAGCATGGATGCATCAGCGCATGGTGGAGAGGGTGGATTTTAAAAACATAGAAACATAGAAGATAGGAGCAGGAGTAGGCCATTCGGCCCCTCGAGCCTGCTCCACCATTCAATGCGATCATGGCTAATCATCCAAATTCAGTACACTGTCCCTGCTTTCTCCCCATATCCCTTGATCCCCTTAGCCTTAAGAAATATATCTAACTCCTTCTTGAATATATTTAATGAATTGGCCTCAACAGTCTTCTCTGGTAGAGAATTCCACAGGTTCACCACTCTCTGGGTGAAGAAATGTCTCATCTCAGTCCTAAATGGCTTACCCCTTATCCTTAGACTGTGACTCCTAGTTCTGGACTCCCCAGCCATTGGGAACAGCCTTCCTGCATCTAGTCTGTCTAGTCCTGTTAGAATTTTATAAGTTTCAATGAGATCCCCTCTCATTCTTCTAAACTCTAGTGAATATAAGCCTAATCGACCCAATCTCTCTTCATACGTCATTCCTGCCATCCCAGGTATCAGTCTGGTGAATCTTCGCTGCACTCCCTCCATGGCAAGAACATCCTCCCTCAGATAAGGTGACCAAAACTGCACACAATACTCAAGGTGTGGTCTCACCAAGACCCTGTACAACTGCAGCAGGACATCCTTGCTCCTGTACTCGAATCCTCTCACTATGAAGGCCAGCATACCATTTGCCTTCTTAACTGCCTGCTGCACCTGCATGCTTACCTTCAGCGACTGGTGCAGAAGGACACCCAGGTCTCGTTGCACTTCCCCTTTTCCCAATCTATTGCCGTTCAGATAATAATCTGCCTTCCTGTTTTTGCCACCAAAGTGGATAACCTCACATTTATCCACATTATACTGCATCTGCCATGCATCTGCCCAATCGCCCAACCTGTCCAAATCGTACTGGAGTTTCTCTGCATCCTCCTCACAGCACACACGCCCACCCAGCTTTGTGTTGTCTGCAAACTTGGAGATATTACATCTAATTCCCTCGTCTAGATCATTAATATATATTGTGAATAACTGGGGATCCTCGCACTGATCCCTGCGGTACCCCACTAGTCACTTCCTTCCACTCGGAAAAAGACCCATTTATTCCAACTCTTTGCTTCCTGTCTGCCAACCAGCTTTCTATCCAA
This sequence comes from Somniosus microcephalus, assembly GCF_052327205.1. Taxonomy (NCBI): domain Eukaryota; kingdom Metazoa; phylum Chordata; class Chondrichthyes; order Squaliformes; family Somniosidae; genus Somniosus; species Somniosus microcephalus. Next base: position 57,540,941 of record NC_141001.1, on the reverse strand, counting down.
GTCAGTACCTTACCCCCAATCCCATGTGCTTTAACTTTGCATGCTAGTCTCTTATGCGGGACCTTATCGAAAGCCTTCTGAAAGTCCAAATACACCACATCCACTGGTTCTCCCTTATCTATTCGACCAGTTACATCCTCAAAAAATTCCAGTAGATTAGTCAAGCACGATTTACCTTTTGTAAATCCATGTTGACTTTGTCCGATCCTGTCACTGTTTTCCAAGTGCTCTGCTATTACAAAAGCAGCGAGAGAAGTAGTTACAGGAACATTGAATATCATGATGATCATGGGTGAGTCCAAAAGAGGAATAATGAATTTTAAGTTAGTATCCATGGAGAATGAGCCAGAACTGGAGATAGATGCTGAGAACATAGGAACAGGATTAGGCTAATCAACTCCTTGAACCTGTTCCACCAATCAATTAGATCATGGCTGATCTGTACCTCAATTCCATTTACCCGCCGTGGTTCCATATCCCTTAATGCACTTACCTAATAAAAATCTATCCATCTCATTCTTGAAAATCTCAATGGACCCAGCATCCACAGCCTTTTGGGAAAAGAGTTCCATATTTACACTACCCTTTGTATGAAGAAGTGCTTTCTGATTTCAGTCCTGAATGGCCTAGCTCTAATGTTAAGATTGTGCCCCCTTGTTCTGCACTCTCCCACCAGAGAAAATAGCTTCTCTGTGATGCGCTATCAATTACTCATAAAAGACTGAGAGTTAGAAGAGTAACTAAAGGCTTTTATTAACAACAGAATGGAGGTCTGCCTCGAGTGGTCGACCGGTCCAGGATACAAAGGGCTGGGGAGCAGTCACCTTTATACTAGGACCTGTGGGAGGAGTCAGCCGAGGCATGTCCAGGCATGTACACAGTGGAATACAAACAGGACAAACAGGAATACAAACAGTGGTTTACCACACTCTGTATCTACCCTATTGAATCCCTTTATCATTTTAAAGACCTTGATTGGATCACCCATCAACTTTCTAAACTCAAGGGAATAAAAACCAATTTATATAACCTGTCCTCATAATTTAACCCTGGTGAGTCTGCACTGTACCCCTTCCAAGGCTAATATATATTTCCTGAGGTTTGGTGCCCAAAAATGAACACAGTACTCCAGATGGGCTCTGACAAAGACTCTGTAGAGCTGAAGTGTCACTTTTTCTCTTTTGAATTCCAATCCCCTTGAGACAAAGGACAACATTCCATTAACCTGTATTGATTACTTATTGTACCTGTGCACTAGCTTTTAGTGATTTGTGTATAGACCCCTAAATCCCTTTGCTTATCAACAGCTCCTAGTCTCTCATGATTAAGAAAATATTCCCATTTGTCTTTCTCAGATCCAAAGTAGATGACCTCACGCTGCACAAATATTGAACCCCCATCTGCCAGTTTTGCCAACTCACTTAGTCTGTCATGTTCCCATCTACAAAACTTACCGTGCCTTCCAACTTAGTGACAACTACAAACTCTTAATTCCTTCATCTAAGTCATTAATGTATATGGTGAAAAGCTGAGGTATCAATTCAACCTGGGGAACACCACTTGTCACGTCCCTCCAATCAGAGAATGTTCCCTTTATCCCTCCTCTCTGTCTCCTACCTCCCAACCAAAAGAGATGTGGCTGTGAAAGCAAATACATGATCAACATTAAGAAGGAAAAGGATAAAAATGATGGTGAGTGAGCAGAGTAAAAGAGACAAACAGAAATCATGTTGGGGAGAAACGGAACTTCAAGGTGGCCATTCTTGTAAGAGAAGTGGCAGAGGGAAATCACATCGTTAATTAAAAATAAACATTATAGTTTCTCTGATTGCAAACCTTTATTCCTAGAAAACATTCCTGGGAGTGTGATCAGATACTTATGCATAAACTGGTTCACCATTGCACCAATGTGTAGCATCAACAATAGATATATTTTCTTAATCCATGTCAGCTGTTTTTTTTTAAACTATAATCTTCCACACTTTTTTTTTCTTTCCAGCAATCATTACAATTTTGAAAAATATACAAAATATGTTAGTAGTCCAGTGCAAAATATATAAATACCTCTTCGATAATTAACCCTGTGAAAAAGTTGCAATTTCCCTTTATCACCACATGAAAGGGTTAGGTTTTGACTCAGTTTCAAAGACACATTCACAGAACCGGGAAAAGCTTGGGTGTTTTATAGTGAAACTTGTAGAATGCAGTTCTAAAGAAAGTATATGGTAACATAAGTGTTACTAACTTTTTTGTAAAGGGCTATAACACTATGAAATACTGCAACTTGCTGCATCGCAGTATTGGGATGCAGGTCTGTGTCAGTGAACTCCCAGGCAGGGAGCTCCTGATTTTAATTATACCACTTGGCAGTGAAAGGAGGCACTTTTCCTTAGAAAGAAAAAAACTATCGGACTCATAGTTCTACTTTAACAGCACCTTTTCACTTGCTGTATGGAATCTAGAATAGTCCCCTCTCCCAACAGCATTTTGTTCCCTTCTGCTTTAGAGGAAGAACAAAAGGAAACAAGTGCTGAATCTTAAGCTGGCCAATGCCCGGCAGCCATGTAGGCTGTAAATGGGTGTCTTCTGTCACATGGAGCAGTAGTTCTGCCAAAGGTCACAGATAGAGACAGCTGAGCTAGGCTGTAAATGGGACCTAATCTATTGTTATGGATGAACAGTATCTATGTTTTTACTCTTTGCAATAAAGAGACACTTAGAATACAATCTTTTTTAATACAATTGCTTTTCACATGAACACAAGTCCACAATACTTTAGACAGTACTATGCAGGGACCTAGTCATTTTTAAAATCATATTTTGACAGTCATAGGTTATTAGATTCTCATCTGAGCCTCTCAAGCAGTCATCTTGTTAGTTTTATTCTTTGTAACACACTTCTAGTTTCATTATTATGCAGCATTGACCCATGTGCAGTAATTTCTACAAATGTTGTATAATAAGTATTTTACAGGATTTGCAGAAATTACCAAACCTTTGGATCTTACTTGTATAGTTCATGGCCATACAAATCGCAAAGAACCCTAGATCATACACCGCCCTCCACTTCCTCCCCTAATACACAAGTTCCCTATTATCATTCAGTGTTACACATTTACTAGCATTCAGTTAGCACCAATTCCACAATTTCTTAGCTTGCTATCAGTGCCATTCTATACAGAGCTCCTCATTCGAGGTTGTCGGTTCCACCTCTGGAATGGGATTCAGACCAATCATTTCTTTTTCACCTATTGAACTGAGGCCAAACACCGCAAACATAAAATGAGCACACATTACATAGAATATACAGCACAGAAACAGGCCATTCGGCCCAACTAGTCTGTGCTGGTGTTTACGCTCCACCTGAGTCTGCTCCCATTCTATCTACCTCATCTCAGCCTTTCAGCATATCTTTCTATTCTTTTTATCTCATGTACTCGTCTAGTTTCCTTTTGAAAGCATCCAAGCTATTTGCCTCAACCACTTCCTGTGGTAGCGAGTTCCACATTCTAACCACTCTCTGAGTAAAGACATTTCTCCATTTTTCCCTATTGGATTTATTAGTAACTATCTTGTATTTATGGCCCCTAGTTTTGGATTCTCTCACAGGTGGAAACATAGGTCTGGATTTTAGCTTGGCAGTGCAATTCTTAACTGCAGCATGCCTTTAAATATTTTCCTGTAGGTTTCCCGCCTACAGCCAGCCTGATTGACAGGCTAGAGACCTGTTGGGGGGGGAACTCCTACAGCAAAAGGCCGCAGCCGAGCTAGCCTGAGAGCAGGTAGGCCTAGTGGGGGTGTGGGATAGATTGCCTGGGTGAGGGACGGGGGGAGGGGCGCCTGATCACAGGGCTGTTGCTTGTTCTGGTCACACAGGTCCCAGCTCTCCTGTAGAGGGCGTCGCACTGTATAAGACTCCCGATGATTGTCTCTTCTTCTTAGGCAGTCCCTCGGAACCGAAGGTGACTTGCTTCCACATTAAAAATGAGTTTGCAGGTGACCGATGAGTCCAATGCGGGACCTACAGTCTCTGTCACAGGTGGGGCAGACGGTGGTTGAAGGGGCGGGTGGGTGGGGTGCTTGGGTTGATGTGCGCTCCTTCCGCTGTTTGCGCTTGGCTTCCGCTTGCTCCCGGCGAAGAGACTCGAAGTATTCGGCACCTTCCCGGATGCTTCTCCTCCACTTTGTACGGTCTTGGGCCAGGGATTCCCAGGTGTCAGTGGGGATGTTGCACTTTTTCAAGGAGGCTTTGAGGGTGTCCTTGAAGTGTTTCCTCTGCCCACCTGGGGCTCTCTTGCTGTGTCGGAGCTCAAAGTAGAGCACTTATTTTGAGAGTCTCGTATTGGGCATGCAGACGATGTGACCCGTCCATCGGAGCTGATCGAGCGTGGTCAAAGCTTCGATGCTGGGGATGTTGGCCTGAGCGAGAACACTGACATTGGTGCGCCTATTCTGCCAATGGATTTGCAGGATCTTGCGGAGGCAGCATTGGTGGTACCTCTCCAGTGCTTTGAAATGCCTGCTGTACATGGTCCATGTCTCTGAGGCATACAGGAGGGCAGGTATTACTACTGTTCTGTAGACCATGAGCTTGGTGCCGGGTTTGAGGTCCTGGTCTTCAAACACTCTCTTCCTCAGGTGACCGAAGGCTGCACTGGCACACTGAAGGCGGTGTTGGACTTCGTCATCGACGTCTGCCCTTGTTGACAGTAGGCTCCCGAGGTATGGAAAGTGGTCCACGTTGTCCAAAACCTTGTCATGGATTTTGATAATCGGGGGGCAGTACTGTGTGGCGGGGGCAGGTTGGTAGAGGATCTTTGTCTTACGGATGTTTAGTGTAAGGCCCATACTCTCGTACGCTTCAGTGACGGTGTTAACGATGGTTTAGAGTTCGACCTCCGAGTGTGCGCAGACGCAAGCGTCGTCTGCATACTGTAATTCGATGACAGAGGAAGGGATGATGACCTTGGATCTGGACTGGAGGCAACGGAGGTTGAACAGTTTCCCGTTTGTTCTGTAAATTAGCTCCACTCCAGCGGGGAGCTTACTGAGGGTGAGATGGAGCATTGATGCAAGGAAGATCGAGAAGAGCGTTGGTGCGATGACACAGCCTTGCTTGACCCCGGTCTGTACATGAATTGGGTCTGTGGTGGAACCGTTGGTCAGGATCATGGCTTGCATGTCATTGTGAAGCAGGCAGAGAATGGTGACAAACTTTTGAGGGCAGCCGAATTTGAGGAGGACACTCCATAATCCCTCACGGTTGACAGTGTCAAAGGCCTTTGTGAGGTCAAAGAAGGCCATGTACAGTGGTTGGTGCTGTTCCCTGCATTTCTCTTGTAATTGGCACGCGGTGAAGATCATGTCCATTGTGCCCCTTAGTGGGCAGAATCTGCATTGCGACTCTGGGAGGAGCTCTTCGGCCACTGGGAGAATGCGATTGAGGAGGATTCTTGCGATGACTTTCCCTGTGGCAGACAGCAGGGAAACTCCTCTGTAATTACCGCAATCGGACTTGTCACCTTTCTTGGAGATGGTCATAATTACGGCATCTCTGAGATCCCCTGGCATGCTCTCCTCTTTCCAGATAAGAGAAATGAGTTCATGAATTCACACCAGTAGTGCTTCTCCGCCATGCTTTAGCGCCGCAGCAGGGTATTCCATCTTCTCCTAAGGCCTTGTTATTATTCAGTTGTCGGATGGCCTTTTCAACCTCATGCCGGGCTGCGGTTGTGCTGAGATGGTGGCGGGTAGCATGCTGCGGGATGGAGTTGAGGACACTCGCGTCGAAGACAGAGTCTCAGTTAAGGAGATCTTCGAAGTGCTCCTTCCAGCGGGCACTGACTGCCTCCCTGTCCTTGATGAGTACCTCTCCGTTCTTGGCCCGCAGTGGGGTAGGATCTTGGGTGCTTGGGCCGTAGGCAGTCTTGACTGCGCAAAGGAATCCACGCACGTCATGGTTGTCGGCTAGATGTAAATTGCCACTCAAAAGCCCAAAAGTGTCTGTGGGCAGCGATAAGCGGAATGAATAGCGAGCGCCGTTCCTTCGCCGACTGCAAAATCCGAGCCAATGTTTTTTCCTTCCCTTTCTTATCCCCTTTTCTCTATCTTTCTTAGTCTCCCTTTTTGGTATTTCTGAATAGCCTCTCGTAAGTAAGAGCTAACAAGATTCTTGGATGTATCAGCACAGTGCCATATCTGAAAAAGATGGTCTTCCTCTAGTGTGAGCACTGCCCCTCCGCCACCCCCCCCCCCGCCCTCGGCCAAACATGGGGGGTTTGCACCCTGTGGTACACAGTACTTCATACTTCTGATTGTTTACTACAAAGTTGCAAAAATATGTTTGATATGAATCAGTCATTCATGAAAGAAAGACTTATGAAATAATACTGAGCAGCCTACTGGGAGAGTATAAATACTCGGGCACGGGCCCAGCTTGCGCAGGACATTCTTAACAGGAACTAGTGACGGACACAACTAGACCTCCATGTTGTAAAACAGTTGATTAAAGCTTTGTTTAACGCTTAGACCAAGTGCCTAGTAGTTTTCTTACGTCAATGTTAATTCCCCTTAAAACAAAACATCACTAAAACTTGTCATTCTACAGTGCAGGATAACCTCAACAAGACATGTTCTTACTGCAGGCTCAGCAACAATTTCAAGTATTATGGATTCCAAGAATAAACAGAATACATTGTAAAATGATTATTTAGCAATATGCAACTGTGGAGCAATTACAATTCTGTCAGTAACAAAACAGCATTCAGGTTAGTTACCAAATATTTACATATTTCACAAATAAGTTACAATAAAACATGCCTTCATATCCTAACATAGACAAAAACTATAAAACAAAATGGTAGAACAAATATGGGTTATGGAAATATGGGTTATGGAGTTGCACAGAATTTTAGATTAAAATAAATCTGAAATAAACCAAATGCCTAAAAATGTATAATTTGTTTTCCATTGTAATGTACAAAGAAAAATAAAATTTATTCCACACAAGCATGCAACATTGACCAACCACTGAATCTACAGAATTGTAGACTGATGAGAAGCTATTATTAACCAACGGACTGCTGATGGGTCAAATCATCAAGGGGCAAAAATGTTGCCATAGCCTCGATTCTTCACTATTAATGATCAATGAAAGTGAATGTTATATAACTATCTAACTAATCAGATTTGCAACATAGGATTGTTCCTGGCAGCATTAGTGCAAGGCCGGAATGGTGTTCAAAGGGTGAATCCCTTGCCATCAAAACAAAAATCTGCAACTGCTTGTGAGGAAAAAACACTCCCAATGATAGTAAACTTATCTCTATTTTGCAGCCAAATGGAACAATATTTTGGAAAACAATTCTAAATATGAGTGGGATGGGAAGACAAAATGAGCTCACTCTAGGTCCTGGATACAAATCTTAGCCAGGCTAATGGGATGATATTTTCTCTGCTGACTAGAAGAATTGAACATTAAATGATCCTAGGTGATCTTAACCCCAGTTGCTAATAATTTCAAGTCTACAGTAGAAAGTTTTCTACATTTTGGTGCTAAACTGTCACTTTAACTGTCACAAGGAAAGGTAACTCTGGTGCATTAAGCGGTGTTCTTCGGAATCTGGGATCAGTGCACATTGTTGGGACACTGTGAAAGGAGCTGAAGTCTGCACCATTTTCCATGCTACACCAACACAAAGATGCTTGATTCAATAAATAGTGAAGACTATTCGAAAGATACTCCATTTCCCATTTTCCTCAATCAGTACAAAATTCATCACTATTCTCAAAAACATAATTAAGTTATGGTTACTGTTAAACAAGTTTGTTTTTCCGTCCTCAATGCAAGTGTTATTTGTTGCTATTGACAAACACAGCAGCAGCTCCCACAGATCCAAACTGTTTGTTCTTCCAGCCTGTAACATCCAATTGTACTTTTCGGGAATCTAAAAAGATATTTTAAAACATTCAGTCTAAATTTGCAAAGTGATTATTTGCGCGCGATCATTTTGTCTCCTGCGCACGCGCACCCGATTCGCGACTGCGCATGCGCGCGGTCACCAAGTTGCATGCACGGTACACGTGAGCCCAGGCTTTGTTCAGCTCCGTGAGAGGAGAGAGAATCGGGGGGAAGAGACAGAGTGGGGGAGGGGGGGGAGGAAGAGGGAGGAGGGGGGGAGGAAGAGGGAGGAAAGAGGGAGGAGGAGGGGGGGAAGAGGGAGGAGGAGGGGGGAAGAGGGGGGGAAGAGGGAGGAGGAGGGGGGGAAGAGGGAGGAGCAGGGGGGGGAAGAGGGAGGAGGAGGGGGGGAAGAGGGAGGAGGAGGGGGGAAGAGGGAGGAGGAGGAGGAGGGGAGGGAGGAGGAGGAGGAGGGGGGAGGAGGAGGGGGGGAAGAGGGAGGAGGAGGAGGAGGGGGGAAGAGGGAGGAGGAGGAGGGGGGGAAGAGGGAGGAGGAGGAGGGGGGGAAGAGGGAGGAGGAGGAGGGGGGGAAGAGGGAGGAGGAGGGGGGAAGAGGGAGGAGGAGGGGGGGAAGAGGGAGGAGGAGGAGGGGGGGAAGAGGGAGGAGGGGGGGAAGAGGGAGGAGGAGGAGGGGGGGAAGAGGGAGGAGGGGGAGAAGAGGGAGGGGGGAGAAGAGGGAGGGGGGGAGAAGAGGGAGGGAGGGGGGAGAGGGAGGAGGGGGAAGAGGGAGGAGGGGGGGAGAGGGAGGAGGGGGGAGAGGGGGAGGGAGAGGGGGAGGGAGGGGGGAGGAAGGGGGGAGGAGGAAGGGGGGGGAAGGGGGGAGGAGGAAGGGGGGGGGAAGAGGGAGGGGGGGAAGAGGGAGGGGGGGGAGGAGGGGGGGGAAGAGGGAGGAGGGGGGGAGGAGGAGGGGAGGGAGGAGGGGGAGGGAGGAGGGGGGGAGGGGGGGGAGGAGGGGGGGAAGAGGGAGGAGGAGGGGGGAAGAGGGAGGAGGAGGAGGAGGGGGGAAGAGGGAGGAGGAGGAGGGGGAGAAGAGGGAGGGGGGG